>NW_028319800.1:522500-692615 GCF_062004578.1 Staurois parvus
AGGGAGATCATACCCAACTCTGTGGACTCTTCTACATTTTTCTCAAGACATTCTAGAAGCATGTAATATCTAGGTTCACTGGCTTGGTGGTAGGGGCCTGGAGGGAAATCATACCCAACTCTGTGGACTCTTCTACATTTTTCTGAAGACATTCTAGAAGCATGTGATATCTAGGTTCACTGGCTTGGTGGTAGGGGCCTGGAGGGAGATCATACCCAACTCTGTGGACTCTTCTACATTTTTCTGAAGACATTCTAGAAGCATGTGATATCTAGGTTCACTGGCTTGGTAGTAGGGGCCTGGAGGGAGATCATACTCAACTCTGTGGACTCTTCTACATTTTTTTGAAGACATTCTAGAAGCATGTAAAATATAGGTTCACTGGCTTGGTGGTAGGGGCCTGGAGGGAAATCATACCCAACTCTGTGGACTCTTCTACATTTTTCTGAAGACATTCTAGAAGCATGTGATATATAGGTTCACTGGCTTGGTGGTAGGGGCCTGGAGGGAAATCATACCCAACTCTGTGGACTCTTCTACATTTTTCTGAAGACATTCTAGAAGCATGTGATATATAGGTTCACTGGCTCGGTGGTAGGGGCATGGAGGGAGATCACACCCAACTTCCCCCATCTATTTACTCTTCCTCTCTGGGTTCCTCTTCTTCCATGATCCATTCTGTTTATGTCTTTCATTTCTGCTATACGTTTCCTCTTTCATCTTCTCTGTACTCCTTTTGAGGGAATGAGCAGTACCAGTAGCACTGAAGATTTGATGGCATGGTTTTGCTTTGAGGTTAGTTGTTTACTTCAATGACCCTTAGGGCAAGAACCACAGTACTCTTCAGCATTTTCAAACACAATTTTATTTGCAGTGTTTATCTTAATAAAATATATGGTCCTTTGATCAGATACTGTTTTGTATGCAATGCTGATATGACATATTGATGAAACGTTTTATCCTCTGTAAGTATCCTATTGTACTTTTTCCATACTGTTTTATGTATTAAAACTCTTGAATAAATTCACATTATGCATTAAAAAAAATGAAAAGGAGAATGTAAAGTATTTGGGTCAATTTTGTGTTACATATTTATTAGAAAAATATTAATGCAGATGGAACATTGCTGTGAAAAAGTATTTACCCCCTTCCTAATTTTTAATTATTTTGCATATCTGTCACAATTAAATGATTCAGTTAATCAAATACATTTTATTATTACACAAAGATAAGCCGAATAAATACAAATTGCAGTTTTTAAATGACAATTTAATTATTTTAGGGGAAAAAAACTGTCCAAAACTACCTATGTGAAAAAGTAATTACACCCCCACCCCCCTTGCTAAATCATGAATGAACTGTAATTAAACACATTTTCTGGAAAGCTGAGTTAAATTTCTCTTGTCACACCCAGGCCTGATTACTGCCAGACCTGTGGAATCAAGAAATCACTTAAATAGAAGCTGTCTAACAAAGTGAAGCACGCTAAAAGATATAAAAAAAAGCAACACATCATGCCGTGATCTAAAGAAATTCATGAACAGATGAGAAATAAAGTAATTGACATGTCACAGTCTGGAAAGGGTTACAAAACCATTTCTAAGGCTTTATAAGAACTTTCCCAGGAGTGGCCGGCCTACCAGAATTACTCCAAGAGCAAAACAATGACATATCCAGGAGGTCATAAAAGATCCCAGAACATCTAAAGAACTGCAGGCCTCACTTGCCCGAGTTAAAGCCAGTGTTCATGATTCAACAAGAAGGTGGAGATCGGGCAAAAATGGCCCCCATGGGAGAGTTCCAAAGTCATAGAAAGCTGCTGTCCAAAAATAACACAAAGTCTTGTCTCACATTTGTCAAAAACATCTTGACTATCCCCAAAACCTCTGGGAAATATTCTGTGGACTGATGAGACAACAGTTTAACTTTTTGGAAGGTGTGCTTCCCATTACATCATAGCACTTTATAAAAAGAACATCGTACCAACAGTCAGACATGGTGGTGGTAGTGAGATGGTCTGGGGCTGCTTTGCAGCTTCAGGACCTGGATGACTTACCATAATTGATGGAACCATGAGTGTTCTACCAGCACTTGGAGGCTAAGAATATACATGCATCGTACATACTAGGGTGGGGGGGTGCAACTGGGGGAACCAATGGTGGAGAAGGATCTGGGGGGGTCAATGGTGGAGAAGGATCTGGGGGGGGGTCAATGGTGAAGAAGGATCTGGGGGTTATGGTAGATCACAAGCTTTATAATGGCAGCAATGCCAAGCTGTGGGTTCTTGTATTGAAAGAGGTATAGACTCCAGAAAGAGAGATATCACCCCCCCTCCCCCCTCCCCCCCCCCCGGTACAAATCATTTGTAAGACCTCATCTGGAATATGCAGTTCGGTTTTGGGCACCAATTCACAAAAAGAACATTGGGGAACTGGAGAAAGTACAGAGAAGGGCAACCAAACTGAAAGAGACATGGAGGAGATCAGCTATGAGGAAAGATTAGAGGAACTGAATTTATTCTCTACTGAGAAGAGGAGATTAAGGGGGGGGATATGATCTCCATGTATAATACATAAGGGGGGGATATGATCTCCATGTATAATACATAAGGGGGGATATGATCTCCATGTATAATACATAAGGGGGGATATGATCTCCATGTATAATACATAAGGGGGGATATGATCACCATGTATAATACATAAGGGGGGATATGATCTCCATGTATAATACATAAGGGGGGGATATGATCTCCATGTATAATACATAAGGGGGGATATGATCTCCATGTATAATACATAAGGGGGGATATGATCTCCATGTATAATACATAAGGGGGGGATATGATCTCCATGTATAATACATAAGGGGGATATGATCTCCATGTATAATACATAAGGGGGGATATGATCTCCATGTATAATACATAAGGGGGGATATGATCACCATGTATAATACATAAGGGGGGGATATGATCTCCATGTATAATACATAAGGGGGGATATGATCTCCATGTATAATACATAAGGGGGATATGATCTCCGTGTATGATACGATACATAAGGGGGGATATGATCTCCGTGTATGATACATAAGGGGGGATATGATCTCCGTGTATGATACATAAGGGGGGATATGATCTCCATGTATAATACATAAGGGGGGATATGATCTCCATGTATAATACATAAGGGGGGATATGATCTCCATGTATAATACATAAGGGGGATATGATCTCCATGTATAATACATAAGGGGGATATGATCTCCATGTATAATACATAAGGGGGATATGATCTCCATGTATAATACATAAGGGGGGATATGATCTCCATGTATAATACATAAGGAGGGATATGATCTCCATGTATAATACATAAGGGGGGATATGATCTCCATGTATAATACATAAGGGGGGGATATGATCTCCATGTATAATACATAATGGGGGATATGATCTCCATGTATAATACATAAGGGGGGATATGATCTCCATGTATAATACATAAGGAGGGATATGATCTCCATGTATAATACATAAGGGGGGATATGATCTCCATGTATAATACATAAGGGGGGATATGATCTCCATGTATAATACATAAGGGGGGGATATGATCTCCATGTATAATACATAAGGGGGGATATGATCACCGTGTATAATACATAAGGGGGGATATGATCACCGTGTATAATACATAAGGGGGGATATGATCACCGTGTATAATACATAAGGGGGGGATATGATCTCCGTGTATAATACATAAGGGGGATATGATCTCCGTGTATAATACATAAGGGGGGATATGATCTCCGTGTATAATACATAAGGGGGGATATGATCTCCGTGTATAATACATAAGGGGGATACGATCTCCGTGTATAATACATAAGGGGGGATACGATCTCCGTGTATAATACATAAGGGGGGATACGATCTCCGTGTATAATACATAAGGGGGGATACGATCTCCGTGTATAATACATAAGGGGGGGATACGATCTCCATGTATAATACATAAGGGGGGATACGATCACCATGTATAATACATAAGGGGGGATATGATCTTCATGTATAATACATAAGGGGGGATATGATCTCCATGTATAATACATAAGGGGGATATGATCACCATGTATAATACATAAGGGGGGATATGATCTCCATGTATAATACATAAGGGGGGGATATGATCTCCATGTATAATACATAAGGGGGATATGATCCCCATGTATAATACATAAGGGGGGATATGATCTCCATGTATAATACATAAGGGGGGGATATGATCTCCATGTATAATACATAGGGGGGGATATGATCTCCATGTATAATACATAAGGGGGGATATGATCTCCATGTATAATACATAAGGGGGGGATATGATCTCCATGTATAATACATAAGGGGGATATGATCACCATGTATAATACATAAGGGGGGATATGATCTCCATGTATAATACATAAGGGGGGGATATGATCTCCATGTATAATACATAAGGGGGCTATGATCACCATGTATAATACATAAGGGGGGATATCATCCACCCACTGCCAGCCACAGACACAGTCCATCCGTGACACTGATTTGGTCTTTGATTAGAGGTGCTGGTGGCATCTTAATGGCACTTATTTTTGTATAGTAAAAGAAATGTATCAGTTTCATGTTTTCTCGATTTAATATTTTCCATCGTTTTTAAAATTCTTTTTTTTTTGGAGGGGAGGCGCAAGTAGCTGGTCTTGCCTAGGGTGCAAAATAGTCTAGCATCGGCCTTGGTTACAGATGCTGCGAGAATGATGGCGTCCGATCCTCCGGGACGCGCACAGGTTAAACAGCAATGTCAGGGACAAAGACGCAGCCCCTGGGGACGCGGACAAGTTTTTATGCCCCAGGTAAAGGTCGCCCATCGATCGACTGATTTGAATTCTGTATCTGCTGCTTTGTGACATTCACCTTTCTCCTCCCGTGTCTCACATGAGTGAATGCGAGGCCTCAGCGTGATTTGTCCAGGCGCGGATCTCCCAGCCGGCACGTAGTCTCACAGTCGTTTCAAATGTCACAGATCAGCTTCAGTCTGGGCACATAATATACAGGAGAGGGAGAAAAAAAAATCAGCATCCAGCAAAATGACTTCATCCGACTCTTCCACCGGCTGTGGAAAGCTTCCCTGTGCTGAATACATCAAGGTGAAGCGGCAGCGATGGGAATGGAGATCCATGAAATATAATCTGTGCGAGGGAACAGGCTTCTGCGTAGGGGCCTCACCAATAATGGGGCAACATATTTCCTGGAAATGATAAAAACATTTTTAACCTCTTCACGCCGGACAAACATTTGCGTTCTATTTAAAAAGGACATATGTGCCAAGAGTGCGCGCCATGCGTACTCATGGAAAGGTCCCAATCTCCTCTTTCGATCGGGACCTTTCCCAATCACATGACCCTAAACCCCGCCTCCCGGCTTCTGAAACTCTCAAAGGGCCAGGAGGTACCGGCGTGAAGGGGTTAATGTGTAACTATAGAAAGGATCACTCCACCAAAAAATAATATTTCAGAAAAGCCAGACAACACCTTGACATGCCTCACCGGGCTTTTTTGCGGCATTGGCGCCATAAAAGCTTCTTTCTAGCAACTCCACCATGCAGCTCATTTTTGTTGAAGTATCATGTGCAATGTGTCAGTGAGTTCCTTGAAACAACCACACCGTCTATTTTCCCGAGCAGCCTGTATTTCTCTGGAGGTTACCTGTGGCCTTTCTTTGTATCCCAAACAATTCTTCTGGCAGTTGTGGCTGCAATCTTTCTTGGTCTCCCTGACCTTGGCTTGGTATCAGGAGATCATCGAATTTTCCATTTCCTAATCAGTGATTGAACAGTACTGACTGGCATTTTCAAGGCTTTGGATATCTCTTTACAGGTGTATCTCAGTTTACGAATTTAATGCGTTCTCCGGGACTTTTCATATTGCGAAAAATTGGTAAACCGAAACGCGATTTCCCATAGGAATGCATTGAAAACCAATGAATCCATTCTGGAGGTCAGAAAGAAGTAAACAAAAAGTCGCTGTCACTAGAGGTTGGTGCCCATTTTTAAATGTAGTTACCGACTTTTTTTTTTCTTCACTACAGCTCAGAGAATCAGCTGTCACTTTCCCCACAGCTAAAAGAAAGAATGTTTCCTTTTAGTTTGTTTCCCTGAGATAAAAAAAACAATGTTTCCTTTTAGTTTGTTTCCTGAGATAAAAGAAAGAATGTTTCCTTTTAGTTTGTTTCCTGAGTTAAAAGAAACAATGTTTCCTTTTAGTTTGTTTCCCGAGATAAAAGAAACAATGTTTACTTTAGTTTGTTTGCCGAGATAAAAGAAACAATGTTTCCTTTTAGTTTGTTTTCCTGAGTTAAAAGAAACAATCTTTTAGTTTGTTTCCCGAGATAAAAGAAGCAATGTTTCATTTTAGTTTGTTTCCTTGAGTTAAAAGAAACAATGTTCCTTTTAGTTTGTTTCCCGAGAAAAAAGAAACAATGCTTCCTTTTAGTTTTTTTCCCGAGATAAAATAAACAATGTTTCTTTTTAGTTTGTTTCCCTGAGATAAAAAATCACTGCTTCCTTTTAGTTTGTTTCCCGAGATAAAAAAACAATGTTTCTTTTAGTTTGTTTCCCTGAGTTAAAAGAAACAATGTTTCCTTTTAGTTTGTTTCCTGAGATAAAAGAAACAAAGAATCCTTTAACTCCGGGAAAAGTGACAGCTAATTCTGTGAGCAATAGTGCACAAAAAAAAGGTACGCCTGCATATCCTTTGCCATCTTTATAAAGTTCCATTACCTTGTTACGCAGGACTTTTGACAGTTCTTTTCTGCTCCCCATGGCTCAGTATCTAGCCTAGTCAGTGCTTCCACGTAAGAGCGAACAAACTCATTGACTATTTATACACTGACACTAATTGCAATGTAAAAAGCTGCAGATGTGGGCTCTATTTATTTTCTCTATTTTGAAGAATCCCCGGAGGGGCTCTGGCATTCCGCCACCATCGGGGGCCCCAAGGTGGCAGGAAGAGGGCTTGCTGCAGAACATACGAAAGGGTCGCTCTGCAGGACTATAATAAAAGGCCTCTCAACAGGAGTGAAGGGGCCAAGGATCAGTGGGAAGGGCCCTGAGACCAGAAGAAAGTGTCTCAAGATGAATGGAAAGGGCCCAGGGACCAATGGAAAGGGCCCAGGGACTGATGGAGAGGGTCCAAGAACTGATAGAAAGGGCACGGGGACTGATGGAGAGGGTCCAGGAACTGATAGAAAGGGCACGGGGACTGATGGAGAGGGTCCAAGAACTGATGGAAAGGGCACGGGGACTGATAGAAAGGGCCCGGGGACCTAATGAAAGGGCCCAGAGACTGATGGAAAGGACCTGGGGACCAATAGAAAAGGCCCAGGGACTGATGGAAAGGACCCGGGAACCAATGGAAAGGGCCCAGGGACTGATGGAAAGGGTCTGCGGACCAATGGAAAGGGCCCAGGGACTGATGGAAAGGGACCAAAAAGAGCAATGGAAAGGGCCCGGGGATTGATGGAAAGGGCCCGGGGACTGATAGAGAAGGTCCAGGAACTGATAGAAAGGGCACAGGGACTGATGGAAAGGGCCCGGGGACAAATTCAAAGGACCCAGAGACTCATGGAAAGGACCCGGGGACCAATAGAAAAGTCCCAGGGACTGATGGAAAGGACCCGGGAACCAATGGAAAGGGCCCAGGGACTGATGGAAAGGGTCTGGGGACCAATGGAAAGGGCCCGGGGATTGATGGAAAGGGCCCGGGGACAGATGGAAAGGACCCGGGAACCAATAGAAAGGGCCTAGGAACTGATGGAAAGGGTCTGGGGACCAATGGAAAGGGCCCGGGGACTGATGGAAAGGGCCCGGGGACAGATGGAAAGGGCCCAGGGACCAATAGAAATGTCCCAGAAACTGATGGAAAGAGCTCAGAGAGCGATGGAAAGCTTTAAGAGGCCGCATCAGGGGCTGATCTGTGTCAGGCATTTGTGAACACCGGACAAAAACTGCACAGACACCACAAGATGTGGGTATATCCCTAGATGATGCCTGAATAAAGATGGTGCCGTCCTAGAGGGAAAAGCAGATGAAATGATTGCAAGAGGGAGTGCTGGGATCTCAGTGAGAGGTAATAAATACGTGGAAGTGTTACACTTAGGGATTTTTTTCAGCGGGAATGTGGGGGAATGTGGGGGAACGTGGGGGAACGTGGGGGAATGTGGGGGAATGTGGGAGAATGTGGGGGAATGTGGTTCTGGCACCTCCAGCACTGAATGTATGTAATGTCAAGGGGTGCTGGGGTGTGCTGGAGGGTCTATTCATGCTGGCTGCTGGGGGATCTATTGTTACTGGAGGGGGATCTATTTTTGCATGGTGGTCTGTTGTTCCTGTTGAAGTTTGTTGTTGCTAGTGGGGGATCAATTGATGCTGGAGGGGGTCTATGTTTGCTGTGGAGGTCTGCTGTTGCTGGTGGGGGATCTATTGTTGCTGGAGGGGGTCTATTGTTGCATGGTGGTCTATTGTTCCTGTGGAGGTCTGTTGTTGATGTTGGAAGATCTATAGTTGCTGGAGGGGGTTTATTTTTGCATGGTGGTCTATTGCTGCTGGGGAGGTCTATTGTTGCTG
Source organism: Staurois parvus (assembly GCF_062004578.1). Classification (NCBI taxonomy): domain Eukaryota; kingdom Metazoa; phylum Chordata; class Amphibia; order Anura; family Ranidae; genus Staurois; species Staurois parvus. The sequence continues at coordinate 531,167 of NW_028319800.1, forward strand.
GTGGGGGATCTATTGTTGCTGGAGGGGTCTATTTTTAGCATGGTGGTCTATAGCTGCTGGGGGAGGTATGTTGCTGCTGGGGGATCTATTGTTGCTGGGGGGGTCTATTTTTGCATGGTGGTCTGTTGTGGCTGGAGAGGTCTGTTGTTGATAGTGTGGGATCTATTGTTGCTGGAAGGGGGTCTATTTTTGCATGGTGTTCTATTGCTGCTGGGGAGGTCTGTTGTTGCTGTTTGGGGGTCTATTGTTGCTGTAGGGGGATATATTTTTTTGCATGGTGGTTTATTGTTGCTGGGGAGGTCTGTTGTTGCTGGTGGGGGATCTGTTGTTGCTGGTTGGGATCTACTGTTGAGGGAGGAATCTGTTGCTGTTTGCTCCTGGAGAGTCTATTGATGCTGTCTTCTGGGGGATCTGTTGTTGTTTTGGGGGGTCTATCATTGCTGGGGTGTTTTTTTTTTTGTCAGGGCCCAGTGTTGCTTGGGGGATCTATTGTTGCTGTAGGGGGGTTTATTTTTGCATGGTGCTTTATTGTTGCTGGTGGGGGATATAATGTTGATGTGGAGGTCTCTTATTGATGGTGGGGGATCTGTTGTTGATGGGGAGGTCTGTTGTTGCTGGTGGGGGATCTGTTGTTGCTGGTAGGGATCTTCCATTGAGGGAGGGATCTATTGCTGTTGGCTCCTGGAGAATCTATTGATGCTGTCTGCTGGGGGATCTGTTGTTGTTTTGGGGGGTCTATCATTGCTGAGGTGGTATTTTATTGTCAGAGCCAATTGTTGCTGGGGGATCTATTGTTGCTGGAGGGGGATTTATTTTATTTTCTTGTTATCATAGGTCATGTATCCGTCAGGCTCCGGAGTTTTCTGCACATCTCACAGTTCATGTTTCAGGCAATCGAAAAAAAAAATAGGGTTTCCAGTTCAGAGGTTTGCTGACTGCTCGGGGCGACCCCGCGATGACAGACGCATCCCAACCTTCACCCGCAACGTTCAGCCGCTCATGTCGCCCTCGGGGGCCAATATTACATTCAGACTTTTCAAGTGAAAGTGTTTTAGAAACAAAGTATTCAATCGTCCAATAGGGGAAGAGGATTACATTTCCTTCCAGTGTCTCCATCACCGCACCACTGTCTGGGGGTCAATTCCCAACGCGCCGGCGGCCAATGTGTCATCCTGGAGCCACCGTACCCGGGGAGCGCTCATCTCCTCTCCAGGCCGGATGGAGGTTTATGTGTGGAATTACCTGCAGGAGGCGCCATCTTTGGGTCATTGGGGTTACTATAGGTAGACTTGGGGTACTTAGTGTGCACTCCGTGCAGTACACACTGCTCAAAAAAATGAAAGGAAGACTGAAAACCCATCAGACCTCAATGGGGAGGAATCTCCTGCTGGATCTCTATACTGACATGGACGGGGGATGGGTGAGGATTGTAAGGACGCCCCATCGTTGGATGGAAATGATCGACCTACAGAGGACTGAATTCAAAGACACCCCGAAAATCAAAGCGAAGAAATGATGCAGCAGGAGAGTCCATGTTGGTGAAATGTCATTGCAGCAACTCAGAATGGCCCTCAGTAGTCTGTGTGGCCCCCACGTGCTTGTATGCATGCCTGACAACGTCGGGGGAGGGTCCTAATGAGACCACGGATGGTGTCCTGGGGGATTTCCTCCCAGATCTGGACTAGGGCATCACTGAGCTCCTGGACAGTCTGAGGTGCAACCTGGTGGCGTCGGATGGACCGAAACATGACATCCCAGAGGAGTTCTATTGGATTTAGGTCAGGAGTGTGGGGGTCACTCAATGGTATCAATTCCTTCATCCTCCAGGAACTGCCTGCATACTCTCCCCACATGAGGCCGGGCATTGTCTGCACCAGGAGGAACCCAGGACCCACTGCACCAGGAGGAACCCAGGACACACTGCACCAGGAGGAACCCAGGACCCACTGCACCAGGAGGAACCCAGGACCCACTGCACCAGGAGGAACCCAGGACCCACTGCACCAGGAGGAACCCTGGACCCACTGCACCAGGAGGAACCCACTGCACCAGGAGGAACCCACTGCACCAGGAGGAACCCACTGCACCAGGAGGAACCCACTGCACCAGGAGGAACCCACTGCACCAGGAGGAACCCAGGACCGACTGCACCAGGAGGAACCCAGGACCCACTGCACCAGGAGGAACCCAGGACCCACCGCACCAGGAGGAACCCAGGACCCACCGCACCAGAAGGAACCCAGGACCGACCGCACCAGGAGGAACCCAGGACCCACTGCGTCAGGAGGAACCCAGGACCCACTGCGCCAGGAGGAACCCAGGAACCACTGCAACAGGAGGAACCCAGGACCCACTGCACCAGGAGGAACCCAATACCCACCGCACCAGAAGGAACCCAGGACCCACCGCACCAGGAGGAACCCAGGAACCACCGCACCAGGAGGAACCCAATACCCACCGCACCAGAAGGAACCCAGGACCCACTGCGCCAGGAGGAACCCAGGACCCACTGCACCAGGAGGAACCCAGGAACCACTGCATCAGGAGGAACCCAGGACCCACTGCATCAGGAGGAACCCAGGACCCACTACACCAGGAGGAACCCAGGAACCACTGCATCAGGAGGAACCCAGGAACCACTGCATCAGGAGGAACCCAGGAACCACTGCACCAGGAGGAACCCAGGAACCACTGCATCAGGAGGAACCCAGGAACCACTTCACCAGGAGGAACTCAGGACCCATTGCACCAGCGTAGGGTCTGACAATGGGTCCAAGGATTTCATCCAAATACCTAATGGCAGTCAGGGTGCCATTGTCTATCCTGTAGAGGTCTGTGTGTCCCTCCATGGATATGCCTCCCCAGACCATCACTGACCCCCCACCACAACGGTCATGTTGAACCATGTTACAGGCAGCAGAACGTTCTCCACGGCTTCCCCAGACCCTTTCACGTCTGTCACATGTGCTCAGGGGGAACCTGCTCTCATCTGTGAAAAGCACAGGGGGCCAGTGGTGGACCTGCCAATTCTGGGGTTCAATGGCAAATGCCAATACAGCTCTATGGTGCCGGGCAGTGAGCACAGGGCCCCCTAGAGGACGTCGGGCCCTCAGGCCACCCTCGGGAAGTCTGTTTCTGATTGTTTGGTCAGAGACATTCACACCAGTGGCCTGCTGGAGGTCATTTTGTAGGGCTCTGGCAGGGCTCATCCTGTTCCTCCTCGCACAAAGGAGCAGATACCGGTCCTGCTGATGGGTTAAGGACCTTCTACGGCCCTGTCCAGCCCTCCTAGAGGGACTGCCTGTCTCCTGGAATCTCCTCCATGCTCTTGTCTCCTGGAATCTCCTCCATGCTCTTGTCTCCTGGAATCTGCTCCATGCTCTTGTCTCCTGGAATCTCCTCTATGCTCTTGTCTCCTGGAATCTCCTCTATGCTCTTGTCTCCTGGAATCTCCTCCATGCTCTTGTCTCCTGGAATCTCCTCCATGCTCTTGTCTCCTGGAATCTCCTCCATGCTCTTGTCTCCTGGAATCTCCTCCATGCTCTTGTCTCCTGGAATCTCCTCCATGCTCTTGAGACTGTGCTGGGAGACACAGCAAACCTTCTGGCAATGGCAGGTATTTATGTGCCATCCTGGAGGAGTTGGACTGCCTGTGCAACCTCTGTAGGGTCCAGGTATGGTCTCATGATGGGGATTCTGATGTAAGGAGGGAACTCTGATGGGGAATCTGATGGAATCTGATCCAAATATCTATCCCGCCATTTGTAGACGCTATAACTTTCACGTAAACTAATTAATTTAGACGTATTGGGATTTTTTTGTTGTAGCAGAATACAATTTGGCCTAAATTTATGACAAAATTAGATTTTTAAACATTTTTTTACTGGAGCAAAAAAGTCAAAAATATAGTTTTTTTTTTTCAAAATTGTTGGTAATTTTTTTTTATAGTGCAAAAAATAGCAAGCTCAATTCATGAGAAAAAAAGGACGTAAAATTCATTTGGGTGCCGCATGACCGCAGGGGAGTCGCATGACGGCGCAATTGTCAGTTAAAGTAACGCAGAAAGAGGGGGGGAAATGCTCTGGAGGGCGAGGGGTTAATAAATCTCTGCCGCTCTGCACCTGGACAGGTAATTACTAAAGTAGTTTGTAAACCGCCATATAGAGAAAGTTCTTTTTTGGGGAAAAAAAACCCCCTGAAAAATAAATAAATGAATTGCCGCAGCCGTCACTTTGATGTTCGGCGAGTGGGAAGTTTGTAAACATAGAAAAAAACAAATGGCTTTAATAAAAGATATTTATCTACTCGTTGAAAGCGGCGGGAGTTTTACGCGCTCCACGTTTGCCGCTTTCATGATTTTTTTTTTTTTAGCTTTTTTTTCTTCATCTTGCACATTAAATATATTTCAGATTTTTTTTTGCTTTTTTTTTATCTTGCCCATTTAATATATTTCAGGGGTTTTTTTTTGCTTTTTTTTTCATCTTGCCCATTAAATATATTTTAGGAGTTTTTTTGCTTTTTTTCATCTTGCTCATTTAATATATTTCAGGGTTTTTTTTGCTTTTTTTTCATCTTGCCCATTTAATATATTTCAGATTTATTTTTTATTTTTTGCTTTTTTTTTCATCTTGCCCATTTAATATATTTCGATTTTTTTTTTTTTTTTTACTTTTTTTTCCATCTTGCCTAGAGATGAGCGAAGTATTCAAAAATTCGATTCGAATGATTCGGCGAATTCGTGGAAAAATTTTGATTTGAGTCGAATATATTCGCTGCGAATTTAACTTATAAAAGGGTGTTGCTAGGCTTCAGAGAGACTTAATATTAGTGCAGAACACTGTACCTTTAATTTAAATGCCCTTGGAGTCTGCTGGGGAAGAGAAATAATACTGTCAGTCAGTATGACATGCAGATGAGTGCCGTCGATCTTAGAATCACCGCACACTTCACTCATTTGGGCAGTCACGGGGCCAAAACCAGAGTGTGGAGCCACAGTGTGGCGGTGGAGGCAGCAGCAATGGGAGGCCATACAGCACCCTATGACAAAAATGGAAACCACCAGCAGTGTGAGGAGACCTGAAAGTGGCACATGGCAGAGTGTGGCGATGGAGACAGCAGCAATGGGAGGCCGTACAGGGACCCATGACACACTCTGGACCTGGCAGCAGCATGAGGAGGCGGTACAGGGGCCCATGGCAGATTACGGGCCTGGCAGCAGCATGAGGAGTCGGTACGGGGGCCCATGGCAGATTACGGGCCTGGCAGCAGCAATGGGAGGCCGTACAGGGACCCATGACACACTCTGGACCTGGCAGCAGCATGGGGAGGCGGTACAGGGGCCCATGACAGATTACGGGCCTGGCAGCAGCATGAGGAGTCGGTACGGGGGCCCATGACACACTCTGGACCTGGCAGCAGCATGAGGAGGCGGTACAGGGGTGAATGACAGATTACGAGCCTGGCAGCAGCAACTTGGACAGGAGGACGTTCAGCTTCTGCACCGTCGGGTGCGTGCTCGCAAACTGTTGTCTCTTGGAAACGGATTCCAAGAAAGACTGCTGACGGAATCCGTGAAGAGGAGTAGCAGGAGAAGGAGCATCTGAACGAGCGGAATATGCCAACAAGCGACAACAGGGGCCCATGACAGATTACGGGCCTGGCAGCAGCATGAGGAGTCGGTACGGGGGCCCATGGCAGATTAGGGGCCTGGCAGCAGCTATGGGAGGCCCGTAATCTGCCAGCACCCTATGACAAAAAATGGAACACACCAGCAGTGTGAGGAGACCTGAAAGTGGCACATGGCAGAGTGTGGCGATGGAGACAGCAGCAATGGGAGGCCGTACAGGGACCCATGAGACACTCTGGACCTGGCAGCAGCATGAGGAGGCGGTATAGGGGCCCATGGCAGATTAGGGGCCTGGCAGCAGCTATGGGAGGCCCGTAATCTGCCAGCACCCTATGACAAAAAATGGAACACACCAGCAGTGTGAGGAGACCTGAAAGTGGCACATGGCAGAGTGTGGCGATGGAGACAGCAGCAATGGGAGGCCGTACAGGGACCCATGAGAGACTCTGGACTTGGCAGCAGCATGAGGAGGCGGTATAGGGGCCCATGGCAGATTAGGGGCCTGGCAGCAGCTATGGGAGGCCCGTAATCTGCCAGCACCCTATGACAAAAAATGGAACACACCAGCAGTGTGAGGAGACCTGAAAGTGGCACATGTTTGGGGCATGATTCATGGCGGATTTAGTCAGTTGTGTCAGGAACTGGTGGTTTGAAATCCAGACTAATCCACGCCTGATTCATTTTCACAAACGTGAGTCTCTCCACACTTTGGGTGGACAGTCGTGTCCTCCGCGGAGTTGCAATACCTCCTGCCGCACTAAATACGCGCTCCGATGCCACGCTACTGGCCGGGCATGACAGCCTTTCAAGGGCAAATTCAGCTAGTTGGGGCCAAAGGTCAAGTTTCGTTGCCCAGTAGTCAAGGGGATTGTCTACCTCGGTTGGCAGGGTGCTGTCCAAGTAGGCCCGAGCCTGTTGTTTGAGGTCCTGCTCCAGGTTCACCTGATGCTGCTGCTGCTGCGGCTGGTTAGTAGTTTCCTCACTGCGCTGGTGAAGAAAGCTACTCATCATCGACTGCAGACTGAGGCAGCCGCTGCTGGTGGAGCTGCCACTGCTCCTACCACCCCACCCCTCCCCTGCTGCCATGGCAGCGGAACGCGAGCGCACAGGGCCCACAGTGTCTGAGGATGGACGTTGGCGCAGACAGGCAGAGACCAGCTGACTACATAGGTGGTTTTTATAGTACGTTATTTTGGCCTCCCTCTCAGCAGGTGTGAAAAAGGCCACCATTTTTGAACGGTAGCGAGGGTCCAACAAGGTGGACAGCCAAAAGTCATCCCTCTGTCTGATGGTTCTTATTCGGCTGTCGCTACGCAAGCAAGCGAGCATGCTATGGGCCATTTGTGCCAAGGAATGCGAGGGACTCCCTGCCTCCATCTCCACAGCATACTGCCACGGTGCGTCTGGGTCCTCTGTCTCCTCCTCCTCCTCTACCAGATGCTCCTGCTCCTCCACTCCTGTCCGCTGAGTGGAAAAACCACCCATTTCACTCAATAATTCCTGAGCACCAATGTTCTCCTCTACCTCCTCCTCTTCTTCCTGTCCTGCCCCCACAGGGGTCATGTGGCGTTGAGATCTGTGCGCCACGTCTACCGAACCCTGACCAGCCATTGTTAACAGCATTTGTTCCAGGACGTGCAACAGAGGAATGACGTCGTTCATCCCATAGTCCTGCCGACTCACGAATAGTGTGGCCTCCTCAAAGGGCCTGAGCAAGCGCAGGTGTCACGCATGAGCTGCCAATGGCTGACATCTAAGTTACACAGGGAGTACCTTTATCCGCTTTTAACATCAGGAAATCTGTGATGGCCTTTCGCTGTTCGTAAAGGCGGTCTAACATATGTAGGGTTGAATTCCACCTTGTTGCAACGTCACAGCTTGAGGAGTCGGTACGGGGGCCCATGGCAGATTACGGGCCTGGCAGCAGCAATGGGAGGCCCGTAAACTGCCAGCACCCTATGACAAAAAATGTAACACACCAGCAGTGTGAGGAGATCTGAAAGTGGCACATGGCAGAGTGTGGCGATGGAGACAGCAGCAATGGGAGGCCGTACAGGGACCCATGAGAGACTCTGGACCTGGCAGCAGCATGAGGAGGCGGTATAGGGGCCCATGGCAGATTAGGGGCCTGGCAGCAGCTATGGGAGGCCCGTAATCTGCCAGCACCCTATGACAAAAAATGGAACACACCAGCAGTGTGAGGAGACATGAAAGTGGCACATGGCAGAGTGTGGCGATGGAGACAGCAGCAATGGGAGGCCGTACAGGGACCCATGAGAGACTCTGGACCTGGCAGCAGCATGAGGAGGCGGTATAGGGGCCCATGGCAGATTAGGGGCCTGGCAGCAGCTATAGGAGGCCCGTAATCTGCCAGCACCCTATGACAAAAAATGGAACACACCAGCAGTGTGAGGAGACCTGAAAGTGGCACATGGCATGAGACACTGTGGACCTGGCAGCAGCATGAGGAGGCAGTACAGGGGCTTATGGCAGATTAGGGGCCTGGCAGCAGCGATGGGAGGCCCGTAATCTGCCAGCACCCTATGACAAAAAATGGAACACACCAGCAGTGTGAGGAGACCTGAAAGTGGCACATGGCAGAGTGTGGCGATGGAGACAGCAGCAATGGGAGGCCGTACAGGGACCCATGAGAGACTCTGGACCTGGCAGCAGCATGAGGAGGCGGTATAGGGGCCCATGGCAGATTAGGGGCCTGGCAGCAGCTATAGGAGGCCCGTAATCTGCCAGCACCCTATGACAAAAAATGGAACACACCAGCAGTGTGAGGAGACCTGAAAGTGGCACATGGCATGAGACACTGTGGACCTGGCAGCAGCATGAGGAGGCGGTACAGGGGCCCATGGCAGATTAGGGGCCTGGCAGCAGCTATGGGAGGCCCGTAATCTGCCAGCACCCTATGACAAAAAATGGAACACACCAGCAGTGTGAGGAGACCTGAAAGTGGAACATGGCAGAGTGTGGCGATGGAGACAGCAGCAATGGGAGGCTGTACAGGGTCCCATGAGAGACTCTAGACCTGGCAGCAGCATGAGGAGGCGGTATAGGGGCCCATGGCAGATTAGGGGCCGGGCAGCAGCTATAGGAGGCCCGTAATCTGCCAGCACCCTATGACAAAAAATGGAACACACCAGCAGTGTAAGGAGACCTGAAAGTGGCACATGGCATGAGACACTGTGGACCTGGCAGCAGCATGAGGAGGCGGTACAGGGGCCCATGGCAGATTAGGGGCCTGGCAGCAGCTATGGGAGGCCCGTAATCTGCCAGCACCCTATGACAAAAAATGGAACACACCAGCAGTGTGAGGAGACCTGAGAGTGGCACATGGCAGAGTGTGGCGATGGAGACAGCAGCAATGGGAGGCCGTACAGGGACCCATGAGAGACTCTGGACCTGGCAGCAGCATGAGGAGGCGGTATAGGGGCCCATGGCAGATTAGGGGCCTGGCAGCAGCTATAGGAGGCCCGTAATCTGCCAGCACCCTATGACAAAAAATGGAACACACCAGCAGTGTGAGGAGACCTGAAAGTGGCACATGGCATGAGACACTGTGGACCTGGCAGCAGCATGAGGAGGCGGTACAGGGGCCCATGGCAGATTAGGGGCCTGGCAGCAGCTATGGGAGGCCCGTAATCTGCCAGCACCCTATGACAAAAAATGGAACACACCAGCAGTGTGAGGAGACCTGAAAGTGGAACATGGCAGAGTGTGGCGATGGAGACAGCAGCAATGGGAGGCTGTACAGGGACCCATGAGAGACTCTAGACCTGGCAGCAGCATGAGGAGGCGGTATAGGGGCCCATGGCAGATTAGGGGCCGGGCAGCAGCTATAGGAGGCCCGTAATCTGCCAGCACCCTATGACAAAAAATGGAACACACCAGCAGTGTAAGGAGACCTGAAAGTGGCACATGGCATGAGACACTGTGGACCTGGCAGCAGCATGAGGAGGCGGTACAGGGGCCCATAGCAGATTAGGGGCCTGGCAGCAGCTATGGGAGGCCCGTAATCTGCCAGCACCCTATGACAAAAAATGGAACACACCAGCAGTGTGAGGAGACCTGAGAGTGGCACATGGCAGAGTGTGGCGATGGAGACAGCAGCAATGGGAGGCCGTACAGGGACCCATGAGAGACTCTGGACCTGGCAGCAGCATGAGGAGGCGGTATAGGGGCCCATGGCAGATTAGGGGCCTGGCAGCAGCTATAGGAGGCCCGTAATCTGCCAGCACCCTATGACAAAAAATGGAACACACCAGCAGTGTGAGGAGACCTGAAAGTGGCACATGGCATGAGACACTGTGGACCTGGCAGCAGCATGAGGAGGCGGTACAGGGGCCCATGGCAGATTAGGGGCCTGGCAGCAGCTATGGGAGGCCCGTAATCTGCCAGCACCCTATGACAAAAAATGGAACACACCAGCAGTGTGAGGAGACCTGAAAGTGGCACATGGCAGAGTGTGGCGATGGAGACAGCAGCAATGGGAGGCCGTACAGGGACCCATGAGAGACTCTGGACCTGGCAGCAGCATGAGGAGGCGGTATAGGGGCCCATGGCAGATTAGGGGCCTGGCAGCAGCTATAGGAGGCCCGTAATCTGCCAGCACCCTATGACAAAAAATGGAGAACACCAGCAGTGTGAGGAGACCTGAAAGTGGCACATGGCAGAGTGTGGCGATGGAGACAGCAGCAATGGGAGGCCGTACAGGGACCCATGAGACACTCTGGACCTGGCAGCAGCATGAGGAGGCGGTATAGGGGCCCATGGCAGATTAGGGGCCTGGCAGCAGCTATAGGAGGCCCGTAATCTGCCAGCACCCTATGACAAAAAATGGAACACACCAGCAGTGTGAGGAGACCTGAAAGTGGCACATGGCAGAGTGTGGCGATGGAGACAGCAGCAATGGGAGGCCGTACAGGGACCCATGAGACACTCTGGACCTGGCAGCAGCATGAGGAGGCGGTATAGGGGCCCATGGCAGATTAGGGGCCTGGCAGCAGCTATAGGAGGCCCGTAATCTGCCAGCACCCTATGACAAAAAATGGAACACACCAGCAGTGTGAGGAGACCTGAAAGTTGCACATGGCATGAGACACTGTGGACCTGGCAGCAGCATGAGGAGGCGGTACAGGGGCCCGTGGCAGATTAGGGGCCTGGCAGCAGCTATGGGAGGCCCGTAATCTGCCAGCACCCTATGACAAAAAATGGAACACACCAGCAGTGTGAGGAGACCTGAAAGTGGCACATGGCATGAGACACCGTGGACCTGGCAGCAGCATGAGGAGGCGGTATAGGGGCCCATGGCAGATTAGGGGCCTGGCAGCAGCTATGGGAGGCCCGTAATCTGCCAGCACCCTATGACAAAAAATGGAACACACCAGCAGTGTGAGGAGACCTGAAAGTGGCACATGGCAGAGTGTGGCGATGGAGACAGCAGCAATGGGAGGCCGTACAGGGACCCATGAGAGACTCTGGACCTGGCAGCAGCATGAGGAGGCGGTATAGGGGCCCATGGCAGATTAGGGGCCTGGCAGCAGCTATGGGAGGCCCTTAATCTGCCAGCACCCTATGACAAAAAATTGAACACACCAGCAGTGTGAGGAGACCTGAAAGTGGCACATGGCATGAGACACTGTGGACCTGGCAGCAGCATGAGGAGGCAGTACAGGGACCCATGGCAGATTAGGGGCCTGGCAGCAGCTATGGGAGGCCCGTAATCTGCCAGCACCCTATGACAAAAAATGGAACACACCAGCAGTGTGAGAGGAGACCTGAAAGTGGCACATGGCAGAGTGTGGCGATGGAGACAACCCACCGACTGTTTTGCTCGCTGCCAAGCTGCCACCCTCTTCTCCTGATGATGCGGAAGCAATAGCCTGATGACGACGAGGCTGCCAAGTGCAATCAGCCTCATCATCATCAATTTGGGTCTCCGCCTCACTACTAGCCCCCTCGGCTGCGTGTGGGTCAGGAGACAGACCTGTCTCTAGACCGGCTACCGAGCCACTCTCTTCGCCACTACTTCTTCGCCTGGCTGCTGAAGAGGCGGATGTCTCCCCCCGTTCCTGACCGCCCTCTGTTAGCTCTTCCTCACTGTACTGGATGACACCGGGAGCACTAGCCTCTGGCTGTGAATAGTGCTGCCTCGACCCCTTCCTCTGCTGCCACGTCTGCTCGCTCCTAAAACATTGCCTCCTCTGCCACTCCTCTGCATGTTGTCTGACATACTCTTTAATTAAACGATTCTGTGTCCCTGAGTAACAATTCTGTGTCTGTCCCTGAGTAACAATTCTGTGTCCCTGAGTAACGTTTCTGTGGCCCTAAGTAACAGTTCTGTGGCCCTCAGTAACAATTCTATGTCCCTCAGTAACAATTCTGTGTCCCTCAGTAACAATTCTGTGTCCCTCAGTAACAATTCTGTGTCTGTCCCTGAGTAACAATTCTGTGTCCCTGAGTAACAATTCTGTGTCCCTGAGTAACAATTTTGTGTCCCTCAGTAACAATTCTGTGTCCCTCAGTAACAATTCTGTGTCTGTCCCTGAGTAACAATTCTGTGTCCCTGAGTAACAATTCTGTGTCCCTGAGTAACAATTCTGTGTCCCTCAGTAACAATTCTGTGTCTGTCCCTGAGTAAGAATTCTGTGTCTGTCCCTGAGTAACAATTCTGTGTCCCTGAGTAACGTTTCTGTGGCCCTAAGTAACAGTTCTGTGGCCCTCAGTAACAATTCTGTGTCCCTCAGTAACAATTCTGTGTCCCTCAGTAACAATTCTGTGTCCCTCAGTAACAATTCTGTGTCTGTCCCTGAGTAACAATTCTGTGTCCCTGAGTAACGTTTCTGTGGCCCTAAGTAACAGTTCTGTGGCCCTCAGTAACAATTCTGTGTCCCTCAGTAACAAATATTGTGTCCCTAAGTAACAATTCTGTGTCTGTCCCTGAGTAACAATTCTGTGTCTGTCCCTGAGTAACAATTCTGTGTCCCTCAGTAACAATTCTGTTTCCCTCGGTAACAATTCTGTGTCCCTCAGTAACAATTCTGTGTCCCTGAGTAACAATTCTGTGTCCCACAGTAACAATTCTGTGTCCCTCAGTAACAATTCTGTGTCCCTCAGTAACAATTCTGTGTCTGTCCCTGAGTAAGAATTCTGTGTCTGTCCCTGAGTAACAATTCTGTGTCCCTGAGTAACGTTTCTGTGGCCCTAAGTAACGTTTCTGTGGCCCTAAGTAACGATTCTGTGGCCCTAAGTAACGTTTCTGTGGCCCTAAGTAACGTTTCTGTGGCCCTAAGTAACGATTCTGTGGCCCTAAGTAACGATTCTGTGGCCCTAAGTAACGTTTCTGTGGCCCTAAGTAACGTTTCTGTGGCCCTCAGTAACAAATCTGTGTCCCTCAGTAACAATTCTGTGTCTGTCCCTAAGTAACATTTCTGTGGCCCTAAGTAACGTTTCTGTAGCCCTTCTTAACGGTTCTGTGGCCCTCAGTAACAATTCTGTGTCCCTCAATAACAATTCTGTGTCTGTCCCTAAGTAACAATTCTGTGGCCCTAAGTAACGTTTCTGTGGCCCTAAGTAACGATTCTGTGGCCCTAAGTAACGTTTCTGTGGCCCTAAGTAACGTTTCTGTGGCCCTCAGTAACAAATCTGTGTCCCTCAGTAACAATTCTGTGTCTGTCCCTAAGTAACAATTCTGTGGCCCTAAGTAACGTTTCTGTGGCCCTAAGTAACGTTTCTGTGGCCCTAAGTAATGTTTCTGTGGCCCTAACTAACGATTCTGTGGCCCTAAGTAACGTTTCTGTGGCCCTAAGTAACGTTTCTGTGGCCCTCAGTAACAAATCTGTGTCCCTCAGTAACAATTCTGTGTCTGTCCCTAAGTAACAATTCTGTGGCCCTAAGTAATGTTTCTGTGGCCCTAAGTAACGGTTCTGTGGCCCTCAGTAACAATTCTGTGTCCCTCAGTAACAATTCTGTATCCCTCAATAACAATTCTGTGTCTGTCCCTAAGTAACAATTCTGTGGCCCTAAGTAACGTTTCTGTGGCCCTAAGTAACGATTCTGTGGCCTTCAGTAACAAATCTGTGTCCCTCAGTAACAATTCTGTGTCTGTCCCTAAGTAACGATTCTGTGGCCCTCAGTAACGATTCTGTGGCCCTCAGTAACAAATCTGTGTCCCTCAGTAACAATTCTGTGTCTGTCCCTAAGTAACAATTCTGTGGCCCTAAGTAACGTTTCTGTGGCCCTAAGTAACGTTTCTGTGGCCCTAAGTAACGATTCTGTATCCCTCAGTAACAATTCTGTGTCTGTCCCTGAGTAGCAATTCTGTGTCCCTAAGTAACGTTTCTGTGGCCCTAAGTAACGATTCTGTGGCCCTAAGTAACGTTTCTCTGGCCCTATGTAACGTTTCTATGCCCCTAACTCTCTCCCTGAATACAGCCAGGTCTGCCTCTGTTGAATGACTGGAGGCAAATGGAGAATTCTAAAATGGCCGCCATTTATAGCTCAACCATTACACTGTGCTGGCTGGCTGGCTGCTGATTGGCTAATGCGATCACATGTCATGAATGAATGCATTATGGGTCAGCGCGCCTTGTCTGCGCGCCTTCCCAGACATCCCCGCTCCGTCGCCGCACATGTCGCCGCCATTTTAGGAAAAATTTCAATTCGCGCATCCGAAGTCTGCTTATTTTCGGATTCGACGCGAATCGAAATTTTCCTAATATTCGAAACAAATTCCACTTCGCCGAGTTCGATTCGCTCATCTCTAATCTTGCCCATTTAATATATTTCAGGGTTTTTTTTGCTTTTTTTTCATCTTGCCCATTTAATATATTTCAGATTTATTTATTTTTTTTTTTTGCTTTTTTTTTATCTTGCCAATTTATTATATTTCATGGGTTTTTTTGCTTTTTTTTCATCTTGCCCATTTAATATATTTCAGGTTTATTTTTGTTGTTGTTGTTTTTGTTTTGCATAGTCAGTGCCCTGTGATGAGAACTGGACGGCTTCCCTTTCGCGGCAGCGGCGGTTAACCGTAGCCAGAGGCGCTTTCATAACGATCGGTCTTATGACACCATCACGATATAATTGGACTGGGCCTTCCATTTCCGAGCTTCGCATAATGGCCCCGTTATGGAAAAAAAAAAAATAAAAAAAAAATAAACATGTTACAAACCTTGGCTATTTGGGGGAAAAGAGACGCTTCATTAGACGCAGAATATCGCCAATTAACAGGTCGGATGTTTGCAGAAGCCGCAATTAGGTTCCCCGATTGAAGTCCAAATGTTTATTTTATGTTTTCACGTTTCTAAAGTACTTTCAGCAAATGAAACAAAATAAAAACAACAAAAAAAAAGAAATTGCAATGTTTGGGATTTTTTGTTTGGCAGACTCGGCGGAGCTCATCGAATTCTTACACCCCGGTCACGTTGGGGGCAACTTGGCATGTGATTTGCATGCCCTGCGACTTGCAAGTCGCACCCTATTGTCCTCAATTCCAGCGCTCATATCGGCGCGGTTTCCGACTTGGTCAGAGCCGCGCCAATTTCCACTACTTTTGGTGCAATTTTCATTGACATCTGTGTCAGGTGTCTTGCAAATCGCACCTCAGTTTGGCTTGTTACCCGACTTCGAAATCGTGCGGCTTCAATGAAAGGCTGGCCATACACTATACAATTTTCTGTCCAATTTCTGCCCAAATTCCTTCAACTATGTAGTGCAAGAACCCGCCCAATTGGATACAATTGAATGTGATTTTGACCTCTTTGTAACATACATGTGACATAAATGTACAGATTTGAGCAGATAAGATGTGATCAGTAGCAATATGTAATCGGAAATAGTTTCAGTCCTGGTCATTAACCACTTGCCGCCCAGCCACTGTAGAAATACGGCGGCAGGGCAGCACGGCTGGGCAAAACCACGTTTTAAAACGTGTGTTTTGAAAACAGGTAGGGGGCGCGCGCGAGGCGCGCCGCCGCCCTACCTGTCCCGCCGATCACAGCCGCGGATGTCAGTCGCCGGGTCACAGCCGGTCGTTACCAGCTATGTCTC
The DNA here is from genome assembly GCF_062004578.1 of Staurois parvus. NCBI lineage: Eukaryota > Metazoa > Chordata > Amphibia > Anura > Ranidae > Staurois > Staurois parvus. The sequence goes on from NW_028319800.1 coordinate 546,852, forward strand.
GGCGATCGGCGGCAATCACTGACAGAGAGCACAGCTGCAGTAGCTGTGCTTTCTGTCAGTTCCCTGACAGCTCCAGGACACGCTGATCGGGACAGAAGAGTTTCTCTCTCCTGATCAGTGGTGTCCCGTGCAGTACACCCCCGCCCCCTAGTAAAACACTCCCCCTCACACAGTTAACCCTTCCCTGAATAATAAACTTAACCCCTTCCTCCCCAGTGCCATTAGTACAGTGTCAGTGTTTTTTTTTTGCACTGATCACTGTATTGGTGTCACTGGGGATGTCAGTGACCCAAAGTCAGTACCCCCCAGTGTCAGAATGTCCACCGCAGTCCCGCCATAAGTCCCTGATCGCCGCCATTATTAGTATAAAAAACCCCTAAAAATCCCAGTATCTTTCCCGCCATTTGTAAACGCTATAACTTTCACGTAAACCAATTAATTTACACGTATTGGGGTTTTTTTCAGCAAAGACATGTCGCAGAATGCATTTTGGCAGAAATTTATGACTAAATTTGATTTTTGCATTTTTTTTTACTGGACATGTTTTATAGCAAAAAGGCCAAAATATTGTTTTTTTTCCTCAAAATTGTCAGCTTTTTTTTTTATAGCGCAAAAAATAAAAACCGCACAGGCGATCAAATACCACCGAAAGAAAGCTCAATTTGTGGGAAAAAAAGATGTAAATTTCATTTATGTACCGTATTGCATGACCGCGCAATTGTCCGTTAAACTAGCGGAGCGCTGTATAGCAAAAAAATGGCGTAAATTACAGTATCTATACCATAGTTTGTAGACGCTATAACACAAAGCAATCAATATACACTTATTGGGATTTTTTTTTACCAAAAACATGGAGCAGAATACATTTTGGCCTAAATTTATAACCAGCTTTGAGTTTACTATATATTTTTTATAGCTGAAAGTAGAAAATATTGTTTTTCTTCAAAAGTTTTGGCCTTTTTTTGTTTATAGCGTGAAAAATAAAAAGCACACAGGTGATCAAATACCACCGAAAGAAAGCTCTATTTGTGCGAAAAAAAGGACGTAAATTTCGTTTGGGTGCAGCGTTGCATGACCGCGCAATTATCAGTTGAGTTAGTGCAGCGCCGAGTAGCAAAAAGAGGCGTGGTCATTAAGGGGGGGTAAATCCTCAGGAGGGCGAGTGGTTAAAGATGTATTCCATCAGAGGCACTCAGACACAGGGGGGTTTATTTACTAAAGCTGGAGAGTGCGAAGTCAGACTCCCTTCTGCATAGAAACCAATCAGCTTCCAGGTTTCATTGCCAAAGCTTCATTGAACAAGCTGAGGTTAGAAGCTGATTGGTTTCTATGCAGAAGGGAGTCTGATTTTGGACTCTCCAGCTTTAGTAAATAAACTCCAGAGGGTCATTAATTAGTGTCTGAAAAGCCTTCCTCTGGATGTGACACCAAAGTGCTAATAAGGTTTTGTCACCTTCTGGGAAAACTGGTTTGAAGGAAGTGGCTCCAGACAGTTCGGCTGCAGATGACCAGGGGAGCTTTAAGGAATATCTATACATCAAAGATTTATGTTTCATCCCTCATAAAAGCTAAAATATTAGTTGCAGAGAGATGAAAATACTTCCTTCTAATAGTGCACGCGGTGCGTCACACCGACACCTAAAAATCATATTTGTGGCTTAGGTAGAATGCCAGGAAAAATGCAGGGAATGGTTAGGTGGCGCTGGATGGCGACGGTCGAATGCACTGGTGTCGGAAATCCAATCCCCGACTTGGTGTTCCAAGCCAGTCTTGGCCCAATTCAACTTGGGCAGGTCGGCACACAGTACCTCCTGTGGGCGGGTGCAGGAACACCCCCCAGAGCCGATTGGCCGAGGACTAATGTCCCGCCTACGTCCATATACCCATAAAAGGAGTACCGGGGACATTGTGATTCGTACGGAGCCGGTTGATCGACCAACGGATTGCTGATTCTCTGACTTGCTCCAGTCGCAGGGTAAATCTCGGTAAAGTTTTTCTTCTGTCTTTTATTCCCTTTTATTGTATAGTGAATAGTCATTTGTGTGTCTTCTTGTATTTCTGTAACTTTTTATATTTTGTACATATTTTATGCTCCGCCCACTTTCGGGAAATTAAAGCTTAAATAATTAGTGACTTCTGTGTCTTTAAGCTCGGGCTCATATCTCCGGAGCGATCGGAGAGATTGAAAAAATTCGGTCCGTTTATAAATGATTTCCTATTCGTTGAAACGAGTTGCGTTTGTATCCATCCCGACCTCCGGATCAGGGAAACAAGAGAAGGCGGACAGCCCCTTCACCGGAGAATCACGAACCGATGTAATGGGGGACGAGAGACCCGGCATCGAATTTCTGATGTCCGCCCGCGGTGAGTAAAGTCGCCCCCCGCCGCTGCAGAGCGAAGTTTATTTTCCGATGTAAATTCTCCATCAGAGGATCCCCGCCGTGGTCACGGCTCTCCGTAATACGGGACGGGAAGAAAGACGAACATCGGTCAGATAACGATCGCAGACGCAAACGCACGCCAAGGACAACAATAATGAACATATGGAGGAGACGGGAATGGCGCGGCGGTGGAGCCATGTTGGAGGACGGCGGAGCGGCGGAGCCATGCTGGAGGACGGCGGGGCGGCGGAGCCATGCTGGAGGACGGCGGTGCGGCGGAGCCATGCTGGAGGTCGGCGGTGCAGCGGTGCGGAGGGGCGGCAGAGCCATGCTGGAGGAGATCGGCTGCATTTATGTGGCGTGCTTTACAAACCACGTGAAGCACTTTTATTCGTCTTGTTTATGTGTTCGGTCTGAGGGAGGAAATCTCCATCTTACAGGACATATCGCTTCTTCATAGGAACACTACATGGAGCTCGGTAGAGGATCCGAACCCCGTGATGCCCACCCTGCGGCCCAGGGAGCGACGGAGGGCCCTCAGGGGCCCCGCCAGACAGTAGCCTGTTTCTTTCCCCACTCGAGTTTTCTATCTTTTGTCTCTTTTGTTGCAATTTTTTTTTGTAATCTGTTACAATGTATCTGGGTCAGGGGCCGACTGACCATTCCAGCACTCGGGCACTACCCGAGGGCCCGGGGTCAGTAGGGGGCCCCATGAGATGCCCCTGGTACCTTTTATAGGCTTTTTTGGTGTGCTTTGAGTGTGGGCAAGGACACAGGGGCCCCATGATCCCCTATTGCCCCGGGGCCCCATGAGTTGTCAGTCCACCCCTGATCTGGGAACATCGAAGGACGGTTCTTATCAGAACAATCGACAAAGGCTGCCAAAGCAAAGGGACACTCAAAACATGACTTTCAAAACCTGCACCATCTCCTGTACTATGTCCGCAGTCTCTGGTCATCCCCTGTACTATGTCCGCAGTCTCTGGTCATCTCCTGTACTGTGTCCGCAGTCTCTGGTCATCTCCTGTACTGTGTCCGCAGTCTCTGGTCATCTCCTGTACTGTGTCCGCAGTCTCTGGTCATCTCCTGTACTGTGTCCGCAGTCTCTGGTCATCTCCTGTACTGTGTCCGCAGTCTCTGGTCATCTCCTGTACTGTGTCCGCAGTCTCTGGTCATCTCCTGTACTGTGTCCGCAGTCTCTGGTCATCCCCTGTACTATGTCCGCAGTCTCTGGTCATCTCCTGTACTGTGTCTGCAGTCTCTGGTCATCTCCTGTACTGTGTCCGCAGTCTCTGGTCATCTCCTGTACTGTGTCCGCAGTCTCTGGTCATCTCCTGTACTTTGTCTGCAGTCTCTGACCATCTCCTGTACTGTGTCTGCAGTCTCTGGTCATCTCCTGTACTGTGTCCGCAGTCTCTGGTCATCTCCTGTACTTTGTCTGCAGTCTCTAACCATCTCCTGTACTGTGTCTGCAGTCTATGACCATCTCCTGTACTATGTCTGCAGTCTCTGGTCATCTCCTGTACTGTTTCCGCAGTCTCTGACCATCTCCTGTACTGTGTCCGCAGTCTCTGGTCATCTCCTGTACTGTGTCCGCAGTCTCTGGTCATCTCCTGTACTGTGTCCGCAGTCTCTGGTCATCTCCTGTACTGTGTCCGCAGTCTCTGGTCATCTCCTGTACTGTGTCCGCAGTCTCTGGTCATCTCCTGTACTGTGTCCGCAGTCTCTGACCATCTCCTGTACTGTGTCCGCAGTCTCTGACCATCTCCTGTACTGTGTCCGCAGTCTCTGACCATCTCCTGTACTGTGTCCGCAGTCTCTGACCATCTCCTGTACTGTGTCCGCAGTCTCTGACCATCTCCTGTACTGTGTCTGCAGTCTCTAACCATCTCCTGTACTGTGTCTGCAGTCTATGACCATCTCCTGTACTATGTCTGCAGTCTCTGGTCATCTCCTGTACTGTTTCCGCAGTCTCTGACCATCTCCTGTACTGTGTCCGCAGTCTCTGGTCATCTCCTGTACTGTGTCCGCAGTCTCTGGTCATCTCCTGTACTGTGTCCGCAGTCTCTGGTCATCTCCTGTACTGTGTCCGCAGTCTCTGGTCATCTCCTGTACTGTGTCCGCAGTCTCTGGTCATCTCCTGTACTGTGTCCGCAGTCTCTGACCATCTCCTGTACTGTGTCCGCAGTCTCTGACCATCTCCTGTACTGTGTCCGCAGTCTCTGACCATCTCCTGTACTGTGTCCGCAGTCTCTGACCATCTCCTGTACTGTGTCCGCAGTCTCTGACCATCTCCTGTAGTATGTCATTTTATTGTATACTAAATATACAATGAAATGTATAAAAAAAATTCTTACAAACGGAGTTTTCTTTTGGTGGTATCTGATCACCTCTTTTCTAAGGGTTTTTAACAGGGGCATCTGCATTCCAGTGCGTTTTTGATGCGTTTTGGTGCGTTCCGGTGCCTTTTTGATGCATTTTACTGCATTCCAGTGCAGGAAACATGCAGCGGTTCTACTTTTTTTTTCTGCACTTGGAATGCACTGGAACTGCAGACTCTGATGTGAACGATGACACTGACACCAATTTCACCGACTTTCTGTGCGTTTTGGATGCTGAAAAAAAGCAACTGAAACGCATGGAGTGTGAACTGGCCCTAAGGGCCGCTTCACACTATAGAAATGCAGTCCAGAGGCGTTCTGTATGCGTTTCCACCTGCGCATTTTTTATGCGTTCCGGTGTGTTTTTGATGTATTTTTGACACATTCCGGTGCGTTTTTATGCATTCCAGTTCTGGGGTGTTTTTGATGTATTTTTCCCCTCTGTTTTTCTTCAATTTAAATAGGGACATGTGCGTTCCGGTGCATTTTTATGCGTTTACCGCGTCCCAGTACAGTTCTGTGCAGAAAACATGCAGCCTCTTCAATTTTTTTTCTGCATCCAGAACGCACTGGAACTGCAAGCGCTGATGTGAACTATGACATTGACAACCAGATCACCGACTTTCTGTGCGTTTTGGATGCAGAAACAAAGCAACTGAAACGCACAGAGTGTGAACTGGCCCTAAGGGCCGCTTCACACTATAGAAATGCAGTCCAGATGCGTTCTGTATATGTTTCCACCTGCGCATTTTTTATGCGTTCCGGTGTGTTTTTGATGTATTTTTGACACATTCCGGTGCGTTTTCATGCATTCCAGTCCATTTCCCCCCTCTCTTTTTTTTCTTCAATTTAAATAGGGACATCTGCATTCCAGTGTGTTTTTGATGCGTTTTTATGCGTTCCGGTGCATTTTGATGCATTTTACCGCATTCCAGTGCAGGAAAAATGCCGCCTGTTCTACTTTTTTTTCTCCATCCGGATCGCACTGGAACTGCAAGCGCTGATGTGAACTATGACACTGACAACCATATCAATGACATTCTGTGCGTTTTGGATTCTGAAAAAAAGCAACTGAATTGCATGGAATGTGAACTGACCTTAGGGCCAGTTCACACTAAAGAAATGCAGTCCAGATGCGTTCTGTATGCGTTTCCGCATGTGCAATTTTTACGTGTTCCGGTGTGTTTTTGATGTATTTTTGATGCGTTCCGGTGTGTTTTTATGCATTCATTTCTTCCCCTCTCTTTTTCTTCAATTTAAATAGGGACACCTGCGTTCCAGTGCGTTTTTGATGCGTTCTGGTGCATTTTTATGCATTCCAGTTCATTCCCCCCCTTTTTTTTACTTCAATTTAAATAGGGACATCTGCATTCCAGTATGTTTTTGATGCATTTTGGGGCGTTCCGGTGCATTTATGATGCATTTTACCACATTCCAGTGCAGGAAACATGCCGCCTGTTCTACTTTTTTTTTCTGCACCCGGAACGCACTGGAACTACAAGCGCTGATGTGAACTATGACACCGACACCCATATCACCGACTTTCTGTGCGTTTTGGATGCAGAAAAAAGCAACTGAAACGCATGGAGTGTGAACTAGCCCTAACCATGTGTCTATCTACACCATATGTGATGTGTGTACTGTGTGAGCCTATGAGCCTGCATACCATCCAGTGTAGAAGATCGGGTTTGCACAGTTTCTCCCCTGTCCCTGCTTACCCTCCCCCCCCCCTCCTATAGGAGGGGCTGTAACAGGGGCGGACTGACCATTTGGAAACTCGGGTGCTGCTTACAGCCCAGGGGCGGACTGACAACTCAGTCAGTAGGGGGCCCCATGAGATGCCCCTGGTACCTTTTTCATAGGCTTTTTTGAGTTTGGGCAAGGACACAGGGGCCCCATGATCCCCTATTGCCCGGGGGCCCCATGAGTTGTCAGTCTGCCCCTGGGCTGTAAGCTTCCCTCCTCTCCTTGGTGATTTCCCCAAGACTCCAAGCCTCTCTTCCCCCCCACCTTAAATAAGGGCTCCCGCAATCCTTCTCAAGTTAGGAGGTGCACCCCAAAAAATGGGAACCACCCAGCCCCACCCCCTTACCAGTGTATTGCAAACACAAGGGGTTGCCAGGGGCGGCCTGGCAACTCATGGGGCCAACGGGGAATAGGGTATCATGGGGCCCCTGTGTCCTCGCCCAAACTCAAACCACACCCAAAAAAGCCTATGAAAGGTACCAGGGGCATCACATGGTACCCCCTACTGACCCCGGGCCCTCGGGCAGTGCCCAAGTGCTTTAATGGTCAGTCCACCCCTGGGGGTTGCCTACATTTCCTTGCATGCCAGCATATTATTTTTCCTGGAGCCCTTCTTTAAAAAAAAAGCCAAGCGTTTCCCAATCTGGTGAATCGTCCCGATCTGGTGAATCGTCCAACGTTCACCACCATATTTTGAAAGACAATGGAATTTTCAATTGTTGTAGTCAGATTATAATAACATGTACAGGACTGGCAGTCACTATACTTGCGGTCATTTCTGCCCCAGCAGTCTCTGAATTCTCGGGAAGGGAACGATTCCACACGCTGAATTATTTTTCTACCTTTTCTATCCCTTCTAGATACACAATGGCGTTCTTGTTTTTCATCTTCTTGCTGCTTTCTCCAAGCGCCAGGAAAGATTGGATTAGCACATCCTTAGATCTAGCTACAATGCCTATATCATCGGTATTTCCCAGTGTCTGCACACGTTTGATATAGATGTGACCCGGGGTTTGTATGCCGGCCTCTTTAATATCTTCTTCTAGAGCCACATTAAAGGAAATACATCGTCCTGCCTCCATCTATTGACTATATTCAGTGTCTGTATGATTATCTGTGCTCTACTACCTGTCATGGAAAGCTTATACCTTCCCCGTTAGGTCTGTGAAGGTTCTCATGTATCCTGGTCCATGGTGTAGCTAGTAGTAGTTGGTCATATTCAACTGGACCTCTTGGTATCCAGGTCATGGTATATCTAGTAGTATATCTGGTGGTAGTTGGTCATATCCAACTGGACTTCTTATCTACCGAAAGATATTTTGTAGCCTTTGCAAACCGTGAAACGAAGAAGTAGCTTGGGTAAGAAACATCTTCGACATTACAGTACAAGTCTATCTGAGCGTGACTAACTACTACTAGAGACTTCCCATTAAGGTCTGTGAAGGTTCTCAAGTATCCAGGTCATGGTATATCTAGTAGAAGTTGGTCATATTCAACTGGACTTCTTATCTCCTAAAAATATATTTTGTAGCCTGTGCAAACCCTGAAATGAAGAAGTGGCTTGGGTAAGAAACATCTTTGACATTACGGAACAAGTCTATTTGAACGTGACTAACTACTACTAGAGACTTCCCTAAAAGGTCTTTGAAGGTTCTCACGTATCCAGGTCAATGGTGTAGCTAGTAGAAGTTGGTCATATTCAACTGGACTTCTTCTTATCTGCCAAAAAGATATTTTGTAGCCTGTGCAAACCCGGAAATGAAGAAGTGGCTTGGGTAAGAAACATCTTTGAAATTACGGAACAAGTCTATTTGAACGTGACTAACTACTACTAGAGACTTCCCTAAAAGGTCTTTGAAGGTTCTCACGTATCCAGGTCATGATATAGCTAGTAGTAGTTGTTTATTTATTAACTTTTTACTTGTTTTTGTAATCTTGAAGACATTTTCTAGCTTTTTCAAGCCATGAACTGAAGAAATGGCTTGAATTTAAAAAATCCTCAACATTACAGGACATGTCTATGTGAGTGTGACCAACTCTACTAGAGACTTCCCAATAAGGTGTGTGAAGGTTCTCATGTATCCAGGTCAAGGTATATCTAGTTGTAGTTGGTCGTGTTCACTTCTTACTTGTTCTTGTAATCTTGAAGACATTTCCTAGCTTATCCAAGCCATAAACTGAAGAAATGGTTTGAATTAAAAAAAATCATCCTCAACATTACAGAACATGTCAATTTGAATGTTACCAGCTACTACTAGAGACTTCCCAATTAGGTCTGCAAAGATTCTCATGCATCTTTGTTCATGGTGAAGCTCGTAGTAGTTGGTCATATTTGACTGGACTTCTTATCTACCAAAAGATATTTTATCCAAGCCACTTCTTTATTTCAGGGCTTTCATAAGCTACACAATATCTTTCGGTAGATAAGACATCCAGTTAAATATGACCAACTACTACGAGCTTCACCATGAACAAAGATACATGAGAAGTAGCTTGGGTAAGAAACATCTTTGACATTACGGAACAAGTCTATTTGAACGTGACTAACTACTACTAGAGACTTTCCAATAAGGTATCTTTCGGTAGATAAGAAGTCCCGTTGAATATGACCAACTAATAAGAGCGTCACCATGAAGAATGATACATGAGAATCTTTGCAGACCTAATTGGGAAGTCTCTAGTAGTAGTTGGTCACATTCAAATAGACGTGTTCTGTAATGTTGAGGATGATTTTTTTATTTAAACTATTTCTTCAGTTCATGGCTTGAAAAAGCTAGGAAATGTCTTCAAGATTACAAGAACAAGCAAGAGTGAACACGGCCAACTACTACTAGAGACTCCCCAATTAGGTGTGCAAAGATTCTCATGTATCTTTGTTTTAATATTCAAACCATTTCTCATAGTAGTAGTTGGTCATATTCAACTGGACGTCTTATCTACCGAAATATATTGTGTAGCTTATGATCGCCCTGAAATAAAGAAGTGTCTTGGACAAAATATCTTTCGGCAGATAAGAAGTCCAGTTGAATATGACCAACTACTACGAGCTTCACCATGAACAAAGATACATGAGAATCTTTGCAGACCTAATTGAGAAGTCTCTAGTAGTAGTTGGTCACGTTCATATAGACATGTTCTGTAATGTTGAGGATGATTTTTTTATTCAAACTATTTCTTCAGTTCATGGCTTGAAAAAGCTAGGAAATGTCTTCAAGATTACAAGAACAAGCAAGAAGTGAACACGACCAACTACTACTAGCTATACTATGACCTGGATACATGAGAACCTTCACAGACCTTATTGGGAAGTCTCTAGTAGTAGTTGGTCACATTCAAATAGACATGTTCTGTAATGTTGGAGATGTTTTTTATTCAAACCATTTCTTCAGTTAATGGCTTGGATAAGCTAGGTCATATTCACTTCTTACTTGTTCTTGTAATCTTGAAGACATTTCCTAGCTTTTTTAAGCCATGAACTAAAGAAATGGTTTGAATAAAAAAAACACCCTCAACATTACAGAACATGTCTATTTGAATGTGACCAACTACTACAGGAGACTTCCCAATTAGGTCTGTGAGGGTTCTCATGTACAGTATCCAGGTCATGGTGGTAGTCGGTCATATCCAACTGGATTTCTTCTTATCTGCCAAAATATATTTTGTAGCCTCTGCAAGCCCTGAAATGAAGAAGTAGCTTGGGTAAGAAACATCTTTGACATTACGGAACAAGTCTATTTGAACGTGACTAACTACTACTAGAGACTTTCCAATAAGGTATCTTTCGGTAGATAAGAAGTCCTATTGAATATGACCAACTACTAAGAGCGTCACCATGAAGAATGATACATGAGAATCTTTGCAGACCTAATTGGGAAGTTTCTAGTAGTAGTTGGTCACATTCAAATAGACATGTCCTGTAATGTTGAGGATGATTTTTTTATTCAAACTATTTCTTCAGTTCAGGGCTTGAAAAAGCTAGGAAATGTCTTCAAGATTACAAGAACAAGTAAGAAGTGAATACGACCAACTACTACTAGATATACCATGACCTGGATACATGAGAACCTTCACAGACCTTATTGGGAAGTCTCTAGTAGTAGTTGGTCACATTCAAATAGACATGTTCTGTAATGTTGAGGATGATTTTTTTATTCAAACCATTTCTTCAGTTTATGGCTTGGATAAGCTAGGTCATATTCACTTCCTGCTTGTTCTTGTAATCTTGAAGACATTTGCTAGCTTATCCAAGCCATGAACTGAAGAAATGGTTTGAATAAAAAACATCCCCAACATTGCAGAACAAGTCTGTTTGAGTGTGACCAACTACTACTAGAGACTTCCCAATAAGGTCTGTGAAGGTTCTCATGTACCCAGGTCATGGTATATCTAGTTGTAGTTGGTTGTATTCACTTCTTGCTAGTTCTTGTAATCATTTCCTAGCTTATCCACGCCATGAACTGAAGAAATTATTTGAATATTAAAACAAAGATACATGAGAATCTTTGCAGACCTAATTGGGAAGTCTCTAGTAGTAGTTGGGCACGTTCAAATAGACGTGTTCTGTAATGTTGAGGATGATTTTTTTTATTCAAACTATTTCTTCAGTTCATGGCTTGAAAAAGCTAGGAAATGTCTTCAAGATTACAAGAACAAGCAAGAAGTGAATACAACCAACTACTACTAGATACTCCCCAATTAGGTCTGCAAAGATTCTCATGTATCTTTGTTCATGGTGAAGCTCATAGTAGTTGGTCATATTCGACTGGACTTCTTATCTACCAAAAGATATTTTGAAGCTTATGATAGCCCTGAAATAAAGAAGTGGCTTGGATAAAATATCTTTCGGTAGATAAGAAGTCCAGTTGAATATGACCAACTACTACGAGCTTCACCATGAACAAAGATACATGAGAATCTTTGCAGACCTAATTGGGAAGTCTCTAGTAGTAGTTGGGCACGTTCAAATAGACATGTCCTGTAATGTTGAGAATGATTTTTTTATTCAAACCATTTCTTCAGTTTATGGCTTGGATAAGCTAGGTCATATTCACTTCTTACTTGTTTTTGTTATCTTGGATACATTTCCTAGCTTTTTTAAGCCATGAACTGAAGAAATGGTTTGAATAAAAAAACACCCTCAACATTACAGAACATGTCTATTTGAATGTGACCAACTACTACTAGAGACTTCCCAATAAGGTCTGTGAAGGTTCTCATGTACCCAGGTCATAGTATATCTAGTTGTAGTTGGTTGTATTCACTTCTTGCTAGTTCTTGTAATCATTTCCTAGCTTATCCACACCATGAACTGAAGAAATGGTTTGAATATTAAAACAAAGATACATGAGAATCTTTGAGACCTAATTGGGAAGTCTCTAGTAGTAGTTGGTCACGTTCAAATAGACATGTTCTGTATGTTGAGGATGATTTTTTATTTAAACTATTTCTTCAGTTCATGGCTTGAAAAAGCTAGGAAATGTCTTCAGAATTACAAGAAAAAGCAAGAAGTGAACACGACCAACTACTACAAAATATACCACAACCTGGATACATGAAAACCTTCACAGACCTTATTAGGAAGTCTCTAGTAGTAGTTGGTCACATTCAAATAGACATGTTCTGTAATGTTGAGGATGATTTGTTTATTCAAACCATTTCTTCAGTTCATGGCTTGGATAAGTTTATGGCTTGGATAAGTTTATGGCTTGGATAAGCTAGGTCATATTCACTTGTTCTTGTAATCTTGAAGACATTTCCTAGCTTATCCAAGCCATAAACTTATCCAAGCCATGAACTGAAGAAATGGTTTGAATAAAAAAACACCTTCAACATTACAGAACATGTCTATTTGAGCGTTACTAACTACTACTAGAGACTTCCCATTAAGATCTGGGAAGGTTCTCAAGTATCCAGGTCGTGGTATATCTAGTTGTAGTTGGTTGTATTCACTTCTTGCTTGTTCTTGTAATCATTTCCTAGCTTATCCACACCATGAACTGAAGAAATGGTTTGAATATTAAAACAAAGATACATGAGAATCTTTGCAGACCTAATTGGGAAGTCTCTAGTAGTAGTTGGTCACGTTCAAATAGACATGTTCTTTAATGTTGAGGATGATTTTTTTATTCAAACTATTTCTATAGTTCATGGCTTGAAAAAGCTAGGAAATGTCTTCAAGATTACAAGAACAAGCAAGAAGTGAACACGGCCAACTACTACTAGAAACTCCCCAATTAGGTCTGCAAAGATTCTCATGTATCTTTGTTCATGGTGAAGCTCATAGTAGTTGGTCATATTTGACTGGACTTCTTATCTACCGAAAGATATTTTGTAGCTTATGCAAGCCCTGAAATAAAGAAGTGGCTTGGATAAAATATCTTTCGGTAGATAAGAAGTCCAGTTGAATATGAGCAATTACTAAGAGCTTCACCATGAAGAATGATACATGAGAATCTTTGCAGACCTAATTGGGAAGTCTCTAGTAGTAGTTGGTCACATTCAAATAGACATGTCCTGTAATGTAGAGGATGATTTTTTTATTCAAACTAGTTCTTCAGTTCATGGCTTGAAAAAGCTAGGAAATGTCTTCAAGATTACAAGAACAAGCAAGAAGTGAACACGACCAACTACTACTAGATATACCATGACCTGGATACATGAGAACCTTCACAGACCTTATTGGGAAGTCTCTAGTAGTAGTTGGTCACGTTCAAGTAGACATGTTCTGTAATGTTGAGGATGATTTTTTTATTTAAAACCATTTCTTCAGTTTATGGCTTGGACAAGCTAGGTCATATTCACTTCTTACTTGTTCTTGTAATCTTGAAGACATTTCCTAGCTTTTTTAAGCCATGAACTGAAGAAATGGTTTGAATAAAAAAACACCCTCAACATTACAGGACATGTCTATTTGAATGTGACCAACTACTACTAGAGACTTCCCAATTAGGTCTGTGAGGGTTCTCATGTATCCAGGTCATGGTAGTAGTCGGTCATATCCGACTGGATTTCTTCTTATCTGCCAAAATATATTTTGTAGCCTCTGCAAGCCCTGAAATGAAGAAGTAGCTTGGGTAAGAAACATCTTCGACATTACGGAACAAGTCTATTTGAACATGACTAACTACTACTAGAGACTTTCCAATAAGGTATCTTTCGGTAGATAAGAAGTCCCGTTGAATATGACCAACTACTAAGAGCGTCACCATGAAGAATGATACATGAGAATCTTTGCAGACCTAATTGGGAAGTCTCTAGTAGTAGTTGGTCACATTCAAATAGACATGTCCTGTAATGTTGAGGATGATTTTTTTATTCAAACTATTTCTTCAGTTCATGGCTTGAAAAAGCTAGGAAATGTCTTCAAGATTACAAGAACAAGTAAGAAGTGAATACGACCAACTACTACTAGATATACCATGACCTGGGTACATGAGAACCTTCACAGACCTTATTGGGAAGTCTCTAGTAGTAGTTGGTCATGTTCAAATAAACATGTTCTGTAATGTTGAGGATGATTTTTTTATTCAAACCATTTCTTCAGTTTATGGCTTGGATAAGCTAGGTCATATTCACTTCCTGCTTGTTCTTGTAATTTTGAAGACATTTGCTAGCTTATCCAAGCCATGAACTGAAGAAATGGTTTGAATAAAAAAACACCCTCAACATTACAGAACATGTCTATTTGAATGTGACCAACTACTACTAGAGACTTCCCAATAAGGTCTGTGAAGGTTCTCATGTATCATTCTTCATGGTGACGCTCTTAGTAGTTGGTCATATTCAACGGGACTTCTTATCTACCGAAAGATACCTTATTGGAAAGTCTCTAGTAGTAGTTAGTCACGTTCAAATAGACTTGGTTTGAATATTAAAACAAAGATACATGAGAATCTTTGCAGACCTAATTGGGAAGTCTCTAGTAGTAGTTGGTCACATTCAAATAGACGTGTTCTGTAATGTTGAGGATGATTTTTTTTATTCAAACTATTTCTTCAGTTCATGGCTTGAAAAAGCTAGGAAATGTCTTCAAGATTACAAGAACAAGCAAGAAGTGAACACGACCAACTACTACTAGATACTCCCCAATTAGGTCTGCAAAGATTCTCATGTATCTTTGTTCATGGTGAAGCTCGTAGTAGTTGGTCATATTCGACTGGACTTCTTATCTACCAAAAGATATTTTGAAGCTTATGATAGCCCTGAAATAAAGAAGTGGCTTGGATAAAATATCTTTCGGTAGATAAGAAGTCCAGTCGAATATGATCAACTACTACGAGCTTCACCATGAACAAAGATACATGAGAATCTTTGCAGACCTTATTGGGAAGTTTCTAGTAGTAGTTGGTCACATTCAAATAGACATGTTCTGTAATGTTGAGAATGATTTTTTTATTCAAACCATTTCTTCAGTTTATGGCTTGGATAAGCTAGGTCATATTCACTTCTTACTTGTTTTTGTTATCTTGGAGACATTTCCTAGCTTTTTCAAGCCATGAACTAAAGAAATAGTTTGAATAAAAAAACACCCTCAACATTACAGAACATGTCTATTTGAACGTGACCAACTACTACTAGAGACTTCCCAATAAGGTCTGTGAGGGTTCTCATGTATCCAGGTCATGGTAGTAGTCGGTCATATCCAACTGGATTTCTTCTTATCTGCCAAAATATATTTTGTAGCCTCTGCAAGCCCTGAAATGAAGAAGTAGCTTGGGTAAGAAACATCTTCCACATTACGGAACAAGTCTATTTGAACATGACTAACTACTACTAGAAACTTCCCAATAAGGTATCTTTCGGTAGATAAGAAGTCCAGTTGAATATGACCAACTACTACGAGCTTCACCATGAACAAAGATACATGAGAATCTTTGCAGACCTAATTGGGAAGTCTCTAGTAGTAGTTGGGCACGTTCAAATAGACATGTTCTTTAATGTTGAGGATGATTTTTTTTATTCAAACTATTTCTATAGTTCATGGCTTGAAAAAGCTAGGAAATGTCTTCAAGATTACAAGAACAAGCAAGAAGTGAACACGGCCAACTACTACTAGAAACTCCCCAATTAGGTCTGCAAAGATTCTCATGTATCTTTGTTCATGGTGAAGCTCATAGTAGTTGGTCATATTCGACTGGACTTCTTATCTACCGAAAGATATTTTGTAGCTTATGCAAGCCCTGAAAATAAAGAAGTGGCTTGGATAAAATATCTTTCGGTAGATAAGAAGTCCAGTTGAATATGACCAATTACTAAGAGCTTCACCATGAAGAATGATACATGAGAATCTTTGCAGACCTAATTGGGAAGTCTCTAGTAGTAGTTGGTCACATTCAAATAGACATGTCCTGTAATGTTGAGGATGATTTTTTTATTCAAACTATTTCTTCAGTTCATGGCTTGAAAAAGCTAGGAAATGTCTTCAAGATTATAAGAACAAGCAAGAAGTGAACACGACCAACTACTACTAGATATACCATGACCTGGATACATGAGAACCTTCACAGACCTTATTGGGAAGTCTCTAGTAGTAGTTGGTCACGTTCAAGTAGACATGTTCTGTAATGTTGAGGATGATTTTTTTATTTAAAACCATTTCTTCAGTTTATGGCTTGGACAAGCTAGGTCATATTCACTTCTTACTTGTTCTTGTAATCTTGAAGACATTTCCTAGCTTTTTTAAGCCATGAACTGAAGAAATGGTTTTAATAAAAAAACACCCTCAACATTACAGAACATGTCTATTTGAATGTGACCAACTACTACTAGAGACTTCCCAATTAGGTCTGTGAGGGTTCTCATGTATCCAGGTCATGGTAGTAGTCGGTCATATCCGACTGGATTTCTTCTTATCTGCCAAAATATATTTTGTAGCCTCTGCAAGCCCTGAAATGAAGAAGTAGCTTGGGTAAGAAACATCTTTGACATTACGGAACAAGTCTATTTGAACGTGACTAACTACTACTAGAGACTTTCCAATAAGGTATCTTTCGGTAGATAAGAAGTCCCGTTGAATATGACCAACTACTAAGAGCGTCACCATGAAGAATGATACATGAGAATCTTTGCAGACCTAATTGGGAAGTCTCTAGTAGTAGTTGGTCACATTCAAATAGACATGTCCTGTAATGTTGAGGATGATTTTTTTATTCAAACTATTTCTTCAGTTCATGGCTTGAAAAAGCTAGGAAATGTCTTCAAGATTACAAGAACAAGTAAGAAGTGAATACGACCAACTACTACTAGATATACCATGACCTGGATACATGAGAACCTTCACAGACCTTATTGGGAAGTCTCTAGTAGTAGTTGGTCACATTCAAATAGACATGTTCTGTAATGTTGAGGATGATTTTTTTATTCAAACCATTTCTTCAGTTTATGGCTTGGATAAGCTAGGTCATATTCACTTCCTGCTTGTTCTTGTAATCTTGAAGACATTTGCTAGCTTATCCAAGCCATGAACTGAAGAAATGGTTTGAATAAAAAACATCCCCAACATTGCAGAACAAGTCTGTTTGAGTGTGACCAACTACTACTAGAGACTTCCCAATAAGGTCTGTGAAGGTTCTCATGTACCCAGGTCATGGTATATCTAGTTGTAGTTGGTTGTATTCACTTCTTGCTAGTTCTTGTAATCATTTCCTAGCTTATCCACGCCATGAACTGAAGAAATTATTTGAATATTAAAACAAAGATACATGAGAATCTTTGCAGACCTAATTGGGAAGTCTCTAGTAGTAGTTGGGCACGTTCAAATAGACGTGTTCTGTAATGTTGAGGATGATTTTTTTTATTCAAACTATTTCTTCAGTTCATGGCTTGAAAAAGCTAGGAAATGTCTTCAAGATTACAAGAACAAGCAAGAAGTGAATACGACCAACTACTACTAGATACTCCCCAATTAGGTCTGCAAAGATTCTCATGTATCTTTGTTCATGGTGAAGCTCGTAGTAGTTGGTCATATTCGACTGGACTTCTTATCTACCAAAAGATATTTTGAAGCTTATGATAGCCCTGAAATAAAGAAGTGGCTTGGATAAAATATCTTTCGGTAGATAAGAAGTCCAGTTGAATATGACCAACTACTACGAGCTTCACCATGAACAAAGATACATGAGAATCTTTGCAGACCTAATTGGGAAGTCTCTAGTAGTAGTTGGGCACGTTCAAATAGACATGTCCTGTAATGTTGAGAATGATTTTTTTATTCAAACCATTTCTTCAGTTTATGGCTTGGATAAGCTAGGTCATATTCACTTCTTACTTGTTTTTGTTATCTTGGAGACATTTCCTAGCTTTTTTAAGCCATGAACTGAAGAAATGGTTTGAATAAAAAAACACCCTCAACATTACAGAACATGTCTATTTGAATGTGACCAACTACTACTAGAGACTTCCCAATAAGGTCTGTGAAGGTTCTCATGTACCCAGGTCATAGTATATCTAGTTGTAGTTGGTTGTATTCACTTCTTGCTAGTTCTTGTAATCATTTCCTAGCTTATCCACACCATGAACTGAAGAAATGGTTTGAATATTAAAACAAAGATACATGAGAATTTTTGCAGACCTAATTGGGAAGTCTCTAGTAGTAGTTGGTCACGTTCAAATAGACATGTTCTGTATGTTGAGGATGATTTTTTATTTAAACTATTTCTTCAGTTCATGGCTTGAAAAAGCTAGGAAATGTCTTCAGAATTACAAGAAAAAGCAAGAAGTGAACACGACCAACTACTACAAAATATACCACAAGCTGGATACATGAAAACCTTCACAGACCTTATTGGGAAGTCTCTAGTAGTAGTTGGTCACATTCAAATAGACATGTTCTGTAATGTTGAGGATGATTTGTTTATTCAAACCATTTCTTCAGTTCATGGCTTGGATAAGTTTATGGCTTGGATAAGTTTATGGCTTGGATAAGCTAGGTCATATTCACTTGTTCTTGTAATCTTGAAGACATTTCCTAGCTTATCCAAGCCATAAACTTATCCAAGCCATGAACTGAAGAAATGGTTTGAATAAAAAAACACCTTCAACATTACAGAACATGTCTATTTGAGCGTTACTAACTACTACTAGAGACTTCCCATTAAGATCTGGGAAGGTTCACAAGTATCCAGGTCGTGGTATATCTAGTTGTAGTTGGTTGTATTCACTTCTTGCTTGTTCTTGTAATCATTTCCTAGCTTATCCACGCCATGAACTGAAGAAATGGTTTGAATATTAAAACAAAGATACATGAGAATCTTTGCAGACCTAATTGCGAAGTCTCTAGTAGTAGTTGGGCACGTTCAAATAGACATGTTCTTTAATGTTGAGGATGATTTTTTTATTCAAACTATTTCTATAGTTCATGGCTTGAAAAAGCTAGGAAATGTCTTCAAGATTACAAGAACAAGCAAGAAGTGAACACGGCCAACTACTACTAGAAACTCCCCAATTAGGTCTGCAAAGATTCTCATGTATCTTTGTTCATGGTGAAGCTCATAGTAGTTGGTCATATTCGACTGGACTTCTTATCTACCGAAAGATATTTTGTAGCTTATGCAAGCCCTGAAATAAAGAAGTGGCTTGGATAAAATATCTTTCGGTAGATAAGAAGTCCAGTTGAATATGACCAATTACTAAGAGCTTCACCATGAAGAATGATGCATGAGAATCTTTGCAGACCTAATTGGGAAGTCTCTAGTAGTAGTTGGTCACATTCAAATAGACATGTCCTGTAATGTAGAGGATGATTTTTTTATTCAAACTATTTCTTCAGTTCATGGCTTGAAAAAGCTAGGAAATGTCTTCAAGATTACAAGAACAAGCAAGAAGTGAACATGACCAACTACTATTAGATATACCATGACCTGGATACATGAGAACCTTCACAGACCTTATTGGGAAGTCTCTAGTAGTAGTTGGTCACGTTCAAGTAGACATGTTCTGTAATGTTGAGGATGATTTTTTTATTTAAAACCATTTCTTCAGTTTATGGCTTGGATAAGCTAGGTCATATTCACTTCTTACTTGTTTTTGTTATCTTGGAGACATTTCCTAGCTTTTTCAAGCCATGAACTAAAGAAATAGTTTGAATAAAAAAACACCCTCAACATTACAGAACATGTCTATTTGAACGTGACCAACTACTACTAGAGACTTCCCAATTAGGTCTGTGAGGGTTCTCACGTATCCAGGTCATGGTAGTAGTCGGTCATATCCAACTGGATTTCTTCTTATCTGCCAAAATATATTTTGTAGCCTCTGCAAGCCCTGAAATGAAGAAGTAGCTTGGGTAAGAAACATCTTCCACATTACGGAACAAGTCTATTTGAACGTGACTAACTACTACTAGAAACTTCCCAATAAGGTATCTTTCGGTAGATAAGAAGTCCAGTTGAATATGACCAACTACTACGAGCTTCACCATGAACAAAGATACATGAGAATCTTTGCAGACCTAATTGGGAAGTCTCTAGTAGTAGTTGGTCACATTCAAATAGACATGTCCTGTAATGTTGAGGATGATTTTTTTATTCAAACTATTTCTTCAGTTCAGGGCTTGAAAAAGTTAGGAAATGTCTTCAAGATTACAAGAACAAGAAGTGAATACGACCAACTACTACTAGATATACCACAACCTGGGTATGTGTGAACCTTCACAGACCTTATTGGGAAGTCTCTAGTAGTAGTTGGTCACGTTCAAATAGACATGTTCTGTAATGTTGAGGGTGTTTTTTTATTCAAACCATTTGTTCAGTTTATGGCTTGGATAAGCTAGGTCATATTTACTTCTTACTTGTTTTTGTTATCTTGGAGACATTTCCTAGCTTTTTTAAGCCATGAACTGAAGAAATAGTTTGAATAAAAAAACACCCTCAACATTACAGAACATGTCTATTTGAATGTGACCAACTACTACTAGAGACTTCCCAATAAGGTCTGTAAGGGTTCTCATGTACAGTATCCAGGTCATGGTAGTAGTCGGTCATATCCAACTGGATTTCTTCTTATCTGCCAAAATATATTTTGTAGCCTCTGCAAGCCCTGAAATGAAGAAGTAGCTTGGGTAAGAAAAAAAATCCCCAACATTGCAGAACAAGTCTATTTGAATGTGACCAACTACTACTAGAGACTTCCCAATAAGGTCTGTGAAGGTTCCCATGTATCCAGGTCGTGGTATATCTAGTAGTAGTTGGTTGTATTCACTTCTTGCTAGTTCTTGTAATCATTTCCTAGCTTATCCACGCCATGAACTGAAGAAATGGTTTGAATATTAAAACAATGATACATGAGAATCTTTGCAGACCTAATTGGGAAGTGTCTAGTAGTAGTTGGTCACATTCAAATAGACGTGTTCTGTAATGTTGAGGATGATTTTTGTATTCAAACTATTTCTTCAGCTTGAAAAAGGTAGGAAATGTCTTCAAGATTACAAGAACAAGCAAGACGTGAACACGGCCAACTACTACTAGCTATACTATGACCTGGATACATGAGAACCTTCACAGACCTTATTGGGAAGTCTCTAGTAGTAGTTGGTCACATTCAAATAGACATGTTCTGTAATGTTGAGGATTTTTTTTAATTCAAACCATTTCTTCAGTTTATGGCTTGAATAAGCAAGGCCATATTCACATGTTCTTGTAATCTTGAAGACATTTCCTAGCTTTTTTACGCCACGAACTGAAGAAATGGTTTGAATACAAAAACACCCTCAACATTAAAGAACATGTCTATTTGAATGTGACCAACTACTACTAGAGACTTCCCAATTAGGTCTGTGAGGGTTCTCATGTATCCAGGTCATGGTAGTAGTCGGTCATATCCAACTGGATTTCTTCTTATTTGCCAAAATATATTTTGTAGCCTCTGCAAGCCCTGAAATGAAGAAGTAGCTTGGGTAAGAAACATCTTCGACATTACGGAACAAGTCTATTTAAACGTGACTGTTATGATCCGCCAGGTGGTGCCTCTGGCAGCCCACTGGACAGACCTACCCAAAGCTTGGAATCTAAGTCCCGGTCTGTGCTTTCACCAGGGCCCCTGATGGTGGGGATGGACTTGTAACAGACCAGGGCCAGGTCACGACCTCCGAGCAGGCCTACCAGTGGCAGAGGCAACCTCCGGGGATGTATAGGTACCGGGAGAGCCAGATGTGAGGAGGACGACGGGACCTAGCAGGATGGGTCACGAGCAGCGGTCCCGTTGGGGTAAGCGAGGTACAGAATCGGCAAGCAAAGAGTAGTCAGGTCACACGCAGGGTCAGCAGGATAAGTCAGTCCGCAGATAGGTCAAACAAGCCGAGGATCAGGAGTGGAGAAGGCAGCGTAGTCAGGACAATCCGGGTCAAAGCACAGGAGAAGGCAGCGTAGTCAGGGTCAATCAGGGTCAAATGCAGGTACAGGAACTCAGGATCACAGATAGACCTTGCGGCGATTAGTGACATTGCAGGGCATCTTTAAATATCACGCCCTGCGCTGTCATTGGCCATCCAGGACGCACCCCCGGGCTGTCATTGGCCGCCCGAGGCGCGCCCGCGGCTCCTACTGCGCATGTGCGGCGTCCTGTCATCTGCGACCCGCCGGGACCTGGTGCTTGTGTCCTGGCGTGAGCCGTCGGCAGTGCGCGTGCGCCGGACGAGGAGACGCCGCGATCCCTGACAGTGACTAACTACTACTAGAGACTTCCCAATAAGGTATCTTTCGGTAGATAAGACATCCAGTTGAATATGACCAACTACTAAGAGCTTCACCATGAAGAAAGATACATGAGAATCTTTGCAGACCTAATTGAGAAGTCTCTAGTAGTAGTTGCTCACATTCAAATAGACATGTTCTGTAATGTTGAGGATGATTTTTTTATTCAAACTATTTCTTCAGTTCATGGCTTGAAAAAGCTAGGAAATGTCTTCAAGATTACAAGAACCAGTAAGAAGTGAACACGGCCAACTACTACTAGATATACCACAACCTGGGTACATGAAAACCTTCCCAGACCTTATTGGGAAGTCTCTAGTAGTAGTTGGTCACGTTCAAATAGACATGTCCTGTAATGTTGAGGATGATTTTTTTATTCAAACCATTTCTTCAGTTTATGGCTTGGATAAGCTAGGTCATATTCACTTCTTACTTGTTCTTGTAATCTTGAAGACATTTCCTGGCTTTTTTAAGCCATGAACTGAAGAAATGGTTTGAATAAAAAAACACCCTCAACGTTACAGAACATGTCTATTTGAATGTGACCAACTACTACAGGAGACTTCCCAATTAGGTCTGTGAAGGTTCTCATGTATCCAGGTCATGGTAGTAGTCGGTCATATCCGACTGGATTTATTCTTATCTGCCAAAATATATTTTGTAGCCTCTGCAAGCCCTGAAATGAAGAAGTAGCTTGGGTAAGAAACATCTTCGACATTACGGAACAAGTCTATTTGAACGTGATTAACTACTGCTAGAGACTTCCCAATAAGGTATCTTTCGGTAGACAAGAAGTCCAGTTGAATATGACCAACTACTAAGAGCTTCACCATGAAGAATGATACATGAGAATCTTTGCAGACCTAATTGAGAAGTCTCTAGTAGTAGTTGGTCACATTCAAATAGACATGTTCTGTATGTTGAGGATGATTTTTTTATTCAAACTATTTCTTCAGTTCGTGGCTTGAAAAAGCTAGGAAATGTCTTCAAGATTACAAAAACAAGTAAGAAGTGAATACGACCAACTACTACTAGATATACCACAACCTAGATACATGAGAACCTTCCCAGACCTTATTGGGAAGTCTCTAGTAGTAGTTGGTCACGTTCAAATAGACATGTCCTGTAATGTTGAGGATTTTTTTTATTCAAACTATTTCTTCAGTTCATGGCTTGAAAAAGCTAGGAAATGTCTTCAAGATTACAAGAACAAGAAGTGAATATGACCAACTACTACTAGATATACTATGACCTGGGTACATGAGAACCTTCCCAGACCTTATTGGGAAGTCTCTAGTAGTAGTTGGTCACGTTCAAATAGACATGTTCTGTAATGTTGAGGGTGTTTTTTTATTCAAACTATTTCTTCAGTTCGTGGCTTGAAAAAGCTAGGAAATGTCTTCAAGATTACAAAAACAAGTAAGAAGTGAATACGACCAACTACTACTAGATATACCACAACCTAGATACATGAGAACCTTCCCAGACCTTATTGGGAAGTCTCTAGTAGTAGTTGGTCACGTTCAAATAGACATGTTCTGTAATGTTGAGGGTGTTTTTTTATTCAAACCATTTCTTCAGTTCATGGCTTGGACAAGCTAGGTCATATTCACTTCTTACTTGTTCTTGTAATCTTGAAGACATTTCCTAGCTTTTTTAAGCCATGAACTGAAGAAATGGTTTGAATAAAAAAAATCCTCAACATTGCAGAGCAAGTCTGTTTGAATGTGACCAACTACTACTAATAGACAATGCCGGTGGCCGTTTCAGCTCACATCTCACGGGCATGGTTCGTTGTTGTCACCATCAGGAAAGCCACCCTAAGAAGTTTCATGCGGCCAACGCTGGAGGGCATGAAGTTGCGGCAAAGAGGCTGCGCAAGAACAAAGAATGAAAAGAAGGATTTTATGGAAAATAACGGAATTTGTTTATGATACACAGAGCGCCGAGCAAACAAAATGTCATCAAGTTAAAAGTTTGACATCTACTCTAAGTCTTCTTTGTAAGCGAAACGAACTTCGGCGATGGATTTGGCACGGCGCATTGCTTCTCTTCCCTATTAAATGAGCCTGTTTGGTCACCGGCGGCTGGCGGCAGTCTTTGCGTTTAGTCGGTGGCTCCCTTCCAGCAGATAAATGGCCCCTGAAGTGTTTTTGGACGGGTAGAACACTCTGAGCCTTTTTTTTTTTCTTTTTTGTTTGAACCAAATTTTTCAAAACCTTCAGAATAAATCGTCCTCATCACATCTCTGCGGCGGAATATTCATGATCCCCCTTCCCATTCAATACTTGATCAATGAGACTTGTCATGCCGCCTTCTCCGCCATGTGCCGAGAAACTCTCAAATGCTAATCTATGTAAAGTCACCAAATTGCGCAATTAGTGCGGTTTCATTAAGGCAAACTGTAAGAGCGCACATGGTTCCCCGAGTCTACGCGATGTAACGGTGACATTAATAATGGCTGTGATGCGCGCGCGGGGGAGGGGGGGCGGTATTTACATATACACTAATGGGCTTATCTTTCATGTAAGAAGGCTTCAGTGTCAGGATGGAGCTGGCGCGTTATAATTACAATACGGTGAGAAAAGGGAGATGGGGAACTCGAGGTGCTTAATGGAAGCGTTCTTAGTGAAGGCCAAGCGTGGTAACAATTAGAGAACAATTCTTCTGAGCTCTGTTTGTATACGGAATGTCCTGATAGATGATCCTTTCTTCATTTTAGAAAAGTAACAAAATTTCTGTCATTGTGTTCTGGGGGCTTCTACCTATTAGGTACATGTGAGATTTGGAGGTTTTTTTTTTCTGCCAAAGACTTTACCTCCCCCTTAGGAAAAAAAAAATATTGAAGAAGATCAGGAAGAAAGAGGTGGCGCCCTCTAAGTGCAGTATAAAACCTTTTTAATTAATAAAAAGTATAGTAATACAGCCACTCACAAAGCATATGTAGGTTTGCACTTGTAAATTAATAAGCATCCGCTGTGGTGAAGGAGTGTGAAGCCTCTGGATGGATGGTGGTCACCGGCATCTGGAGGTGGTGCTGGTGGCTTCCAGCATGTCCTCCTAGTTCTGGGATTCCCTCAGTTGAGACGCCACTTCCGGTTACGTGATAGCGGGGGGTTGGCGCGCATTTATACTCTCAGCAAGGGGAGGAGTAAGGGGACTCCTCCTACAGGCAGACATAGCTTGAGGAGTACCCACGGCAAGAGGGCTATCATTAAGTAGGAGGAGTCACCTTACGAGGAGTACTGAAAGTATAAATGCACTACATCAAGATTGCGACCTTACAGCCTGATGAGGGAGCACGCATGCTCCAAATGAGTCCCTTTACTCCTCCCCTTGCTGAAAGCATAAATGCCCTACATCAAGATGGCATCCTCATGGCCTGATGAGGGATCATGCATGCTCCAAATGAGTCCCCTTACTCCTCCCCGTGCTGAAAGTATAAATGCCCTACATCAAGATGGCGACCTTATGGCCTGATGAGGGAGCACGCATGCTCCAAATGAGTCCCCTTACTCCTCCCCTTGCTGAAAGTATAAATGCCCTACATCAAGATGGCGACCTTACAGCCTGATGAGGGAGCACGCATGCTCCAAATGAGTCCCTTTACTCCTCCCCTTGCTGAAAGCATAAATGCCCTACATCAAGATGGCATCCTCATGGCCTGATGAGGGATCATGCATGCTCCAAATGAGTCCCCTTACTCCTCCCCTTGCTGAAAGTATAAATGCCCTACATCAAGAGGGTGTCTTTACGGCCTGATGAGGGAGCACGCATGCTCCAAATGAGTCCCCTTACTCCTCCCCTTGCTGAAAGTATAAATGCCCTACATCAAGATGGCATCCTTACGGCCTGATGAGGGAGCACGCATGCTGCAAATGAGTCCCCTTACTCCTCCCCGTACTGAAAGTATAAATGCCCTGCATCAAGATGGCGTCCTGATGAGGGAGCATGCATGCTCCAAACGCGTGCCAACCCCAGCGATGGTGGTCACCATCCTCTTGAAGTGGTGCTGGTGGCTTCCAGCTCGTCCTCCTAGTTCCGGGATTCCCTCAGTTGAGATGTCACTTCTGGTCACGTGATAGCGGGGGTTGGCACGTATTTATACTCTCAGCAAGCAAGGGGAGGAGTTAGGGGACTTCTCCTACAGGCAGACACAGCTTGAGGAGTAAACAACCCATGGCAAGAGGGCTATCATTAAGTAGGAGGAGTCCCCTTACTCCTTCCCTTGCTGAGAGTATAAATGCCCTACATCAAGATGGCGTCCTTACGGCCTGATGAGGGAGCAGGCATGCTCCAAATGAGTCCCCTTACTCCTCCCCGTGCTGAAAGTATAAATGCCCTACATCAAAATGGCGACCTTATGGACTGATGAGGGAGCACGCATGCTCCAAACGTGCGCCAACCCCAGCGATGGTGGTCACCGTCATCTCGCAGTGGTGCTGGTGGCTTCCAGGACGTCCTCCTAGTTCCAGGATTCCCTCAGTTGAGACGTCCCTTCCGGTCATGTCATTCCTAGACCAAGGTTTTGATCTAGGTCAGTGCAAGGGTTAGTATTTGGGTCAAGGTCAGGGTCAATGGTCAATTTTATTTTATTTTTTTTGGGGGGGGTTAATTTTTAAATTAGTTTCAGTGTCAGTTAGTGACAGGATAAAGAAAAAGCAAAAGGCACACTATTGTTTGTGGGCCATACTACGGGCACAACCAACAACTAACGTACACATATGTGGTATCGCCGCGATCGTCAGGAACAGGAGAGGTCATTTTGGGTTGTTCTTTGGTGGTAGGTTATGGCATAAGCAAGAAAGATACAGCTAAATTGAATAATTTTTTTTTCTATTTCGGGACAGTTTTCCTTTGAAACAGTAATAAAAAAAAAATCAAGAGATGTCCATTACCATTTACCACCAAATGAAAGCCAAATTTGTCCTAAAAAAATAAAAAACAAGATGCAGTCCACCTGGATGCACAAAGTAGTTGTGATGATATGTATGGTTTTACTAAGATATGCTAAAGTTGCAAAATTGTGCTTTGGCATTAACATTTGTTTTACCCTTAGGTGGGAAGGGGTTAAATTGCAGCTTCAGCTGCTTTGCTCTGTTTGTAAACAAATGGCTGGGGATTCCCTTCCTAGATGAGGGTCTGGTGTAGATGTTAATGAAGACCACCCCCACCATACCACCACCAATACCAACACCACCACCAACACCACCAACACCACCACCACCACCAACACCACCACCACTAACAACACCTCCAACACCACCACCAACACCACCAACACCACCACCACTAACAACACCTCCAACAGCAACACCACCACCACCACTAACAACACCTCCAACACCACCACCAACAGCAACACCACCACCAACACCATCAACACCACCAACACCACCACCACTAACAACACCTCCAACACCACCACCACCACCAACACCACCACCACTAACAACACCTCCAACAGCAACACCACCACCACCACCACTAACAACACCTCCAACACCACCACCAACAGCAACACCACCACCAACACCATCAACACCACCAACACCACCACCACTAACAACACCTCCAACACCACCACCAACACCAACACCACCACCAACACCACTAACAACACCTCCAACACCACCACCATCACCAACACCACCACCAACAGCAACACCACCACCAACACCACCAACACCACCACCACATAGACTAAAAATTATTACAAAGTTGCACTAATTTTTGCACTAATTTTTTTTTTAGAGAAAAGTTTTGGTTGCAGAAAACATTGTTTCTTTTTCTGTGTACAGTATTTCTTCCTGAGAAGTGCCAGGTATAAGTCAAGGGCGCGACTTTCTTCCGCCATTAAAAAGCATGGAGTCATCAGGAAGGGAAGGTCACGGCGAGGTAAAGCCATCTGTTTGCAGGATGGCTGCGACTTTTTGCAGAGGGCATAATGATTTAGCTGGATTCTTTAACGCGGTACTTGAGGCAAAGTGAAACAGAGTGTCTGCCACACAAAGCACAGAGCAGCAGAATTGCCACATTATGGGTCTGCCAGCCAAGTGAGTTCTGTACAACTTCTGCAATATATATTACGAGCGCCTGCCATTCCCTCCAATCAGTTCAGAGGGTAATCGTAAAGACTGAGCAGGGGGAGACAGAGCAACGTCTTTAAATTGATACTCATCCATCTGCTTCCAGTCTTGGAGATGGGAAGATCGCGGCTTACATCTGCACTATGTTCTTTCCGCGGAGCCAATTATCCGGTTTTATCTCCAGAATTCCGACATCGGCACAAGTGCAGAAGTGATTAGTCAGGAAAGGCAATCTAAGTACACTTGGTGTAATGAGACATCTTGAACATTACAACGAGGATTAGCACATGTTCTGTACTCGCTCTTTCTGTTCTTTAAGCCTTTGATATATCCAGTAGATGTATTTTAGTCGTCGGTGGCTCCATCACCCGTTGGCTTCTTGAACAACGAGAGCAGAGATCTTATGCAATAAAATTGTACAAGTATTAGGCATAAAAGCAAATTGGAAACTCACAATTTTTTACAGAGGAAGTGGACATCTCAGGCCAAAAAAAGAAAGTCAGTGGTAGCCCACTAGCTATGGACAGTAGAGGGGGTTGAAGCACAGTTGTTGGAGATCAGGAGATCTTTGTCTCCTGAAAACACCTCTGGAAGGAAAGGGATGCATGCTGTGTCAATATAGACGTGTTTATAGGATATACACATCATTTTCATACCTGTTGGCTTCTTGTATCTTCTTCTTGAATCTAGTAGCAAGGTCTCCATGCCATAGCTCATGGTTGGGAGGTGACAACCCCTGAATGTGGTTTAAACCAAGTGGAACCTTTGTCTCCTGAAGACAGCTCCAGAAGGAAATGGTTGAATGTTGTATCGATATAGACGTGTTTATAGGATATACATATCATCTTCAAACCTGTTGGCTTCTTGTATCTTTTTGAATCTAGTAGCAAGGTCTCCATGCCATAGCTCATGGTTGGGTGGTGACAACAGTTGACCCCTGAATGGGGTTTAAACCAAGTGAATCTAGTCCCAGAGTATGGCCCTTTAAAAGTATATATGGCCTCATTTCTCATGCATAGCCTGCTAAAAGGGATTGTTGGCTTCTAAAATACATTGAATACATTTTACCTTTCTGTAGTACCTTTTTTACCAACAATAAATGATTATAGAGTCTTAAGATGGCTGACTAGCACTCTTCTTGTTGACTTTACTTGGTGTTCTCAGTTGGGGAGGCTATTGACCCTTTGAGGGGCCTTCACTTTTGTGGTACAGCTGCCCAGATTAAGTCATTAAGTCCAACCAATACCCTTTGATATACCCAATAGATGTATTTTAGTCATCGATGGCTACATCACCCGTTGGCTTCTTGAACAACGAGAGCAGAGATCGTATGCAATACAATTCTACAATTATTAGGTATAAAAGCAAATTGGAAACTCACAATCTTTTACAGATGAAGTGTACATCTCAGGCCAAGAGAAGAAAGTCAGTGGTAGCCCACTAGCTATGGACAGCAGCGGGGCTGGAGCACAGTTGTTGGCAGCTGTCATGTTTTTTCAGGGGAAGAGGAATCTTTGTCTCCTGAAGACACCTCGGGAAGGAAAGGGATGCATGCTGTATCCATATAGACGTGTTTATACAATATATACATCATTTTAAAACCTGTTGGCTTCTTGTATCTTCTTCTTGAATCTAGTAGTAAGGTCTCCATGCCATAGCTCATGGTTGGGTGGTGACAACAGTTGACCCCTAAATGTGGTTTAAACCAAGAGGAATCTTTGTCTTCTGAAGACACCTCCGGAAGGAAAGGGATGCATGCTGTGTCAATATAGATGTGTTTATAGGATATACACATCATTTTCAAACCTGTTGGCTTCTTGTATCTTCTTCTTGAATCTAGTAGCAAGGTCTCCATGCCATAACTCATGGTTGGGTGGTGACAACAGTTGACCCCTGAATGTGGTTTAAACCAAGTAGAATCTTTGTCTCCTGAAGACACCTCCGGAAGGAAAGGGTTGAATGTTGTGTCGATATAGACGTGTTTATAGGATATACACATCATCTTCAAACCTGTTGGCTTCTTGTATCTTTTTGAATCTAGTAGCAAAATCTCCATGCCATAGCTCATGGTTGTGTGGTGACAACAGTTGACACCTGAATGTGGTTTAAACCAAGTAGAATCTTTGTCTCCTGAAGACAGCTCTGGAAGGAAAGGGTTGAATGTTGTATCGATATAGACGTGTTTATAGGATATACATATCATCTTCAAACCTGTTGGCTTCTTGTTTTTTTTTTAATGTAGTAGCAAGGTCTCCATGCCATAGCTCATGGTTGGGTGGTGACAACAGTTGACCCCTAAATGTGGTTTAAACCAAGAGGAATCTTTGTCTTCTGAAGACACCTCCGGAAGGAAAGGGATGCATGCTGTGTCAATATAGATGTGTTTATAGGATATACACATCATTTTCAAACCTGTTGGCTTCTTGTATCTTCTTCTTGAATCTAGTCTCAAGGTCTCCATGCCATAACTCATGGTTGGGTGGTGACAACAGTTGACCCCTAAATGTGGTTTAAACCAAGAGGAACCTTTGTCTCCTGAAGACAGCTCTGGAAGGAAAGGGTTGAATGTTGTGTCGATATAGACGTGTTTATAGGATATACATATCATCTTCAAACCTGTTGGCTTCTTGAGTCTTTTTGAATCTAGTAGCAAGGTCTCCATGCCATAGCTCAGGGTTGGGTGGTCATAACAGTTGACCCCTGAATGTGGGTTAAACCAAGTGAATGTAGTTCCAGAGTATGGCTCTTTAAAAGTATATATGGCCTCATTTCTCATGCATAGCCTGCTAAAAGGGGGATTGTTGGCTTCTAAAACACGTTGAATACATTTTACCTTTCTGTAGTACCTTTTTTACCAACAATAAATGATTATAGAGTCTTGTTGACTTTACTTGGTGTTCTCAGTTGGGGAGGCTATTGACCCTTTGAGGGGCCTTCACTTTTGTGGTACATCTGCCCAGATTAAGTCATTAAGCCCAACCAATACCCTTTGATATACCCAATAGATGTATTTTAGTCGTCGGTGGCTACATCACCCGTTGGCTTCTTGAACAACGAGAGCAGAGATCGCATGCAATAAAATTCTACAATTATTAGGCATAAAAGCAAATTGGAAATATGGACAGCAGCAGGGCTGGAGCACAGTTGTTGGCAGCTGTCATGTTTTTTCAGGGGAAGAGGAATCTTTGTCTTCTGAAGACACCTCTGGAAGGAATGGGATGCATGCTGTGTCAATATAGACGTGTTTATACCATATATACATCATTTTAAAACCTGTTGGCTTCTTGTATCTTCTTCTTGAATCTAGTAGCAAGGTCTCCATGCCATAGCTCATGGTTGGGTGGTGACAACAGTTGACACCTGAATGTGGTTGAAACCAAGTAGAATCTTTGTCTCCTGAAGACACCTCCAGAAGGAAAGGGTTGCATGTTGTGTCAATATAGACGTGTTTATAGGATATACACATAATTTTCATACCTGTTGGCTTCTAATATCTTCTTCTTGAATCTAGTAGCAAGGTCTCCATGCCATAGCTCATGGCTGAGTGGTGACAACAGTTGAGCCCTGAATGTGGTTTAAACCAAGTGGAATCTTTGTCTCTTGAAGACACCTCCGGTCTCATTTCTCATGCATAGCCTGCTAAAAGGGGGGTTGTTGGCTCCCAAAACACGTTGAATACATTTTACCTTGCTGTAGTACCTTTTTTACCAACAATAAATGATTATAGATTCGTAAGATGGCTGACTAGCACTCTTCTTGTTGACTTTACTTGTTTTTTCTCAGTTGGGGAGGCTATTGACCCTTTGACGGGCCTTCACTTTTGTGATACAGCTGCCCAGATTAAGTCATTAAGCCCAACCAACACCCTTTGATTATGGATGCATGTTCCTTGTGTTACTGCTAGTGACAGACTCTGATGTACTATGTATTTATTTTTTTGCTTTTGGCCATAATAACTCTTTAGAGAATCATGCGACCTATAGTTACAATGGCAGCTCATTATAGCACATCTTTCTTTCTACAAATATGGGAGGTTTCCGTGTATTATACCTGCAACAAATCCTTTAGCTCCTAAGGATGGGCAAACAACCTGCATCCTCCAGTTCATTATTGGGCAAAAAATGGTACGGATCGAACTTTGACAATACTCCTTGCCTGTAATTGCAGGCCCTCTCCCTCCTAATAAAAATCATATTTAAAAAGGCAAAGCTTGGGAAAATATTATCCTTGTGTCTCATTTCACGAGGTTAGCCGTCATCACCCCAAGGAAACGGTAATGTCAAAATTAGATAAAAGTCTCGGAGCCTCCCACAGCGAGTTGGAGATGGGAGCCTTGATCTGCTTCCTGCCTGTGACTTTTCATAGCACTCAGGGAGGGGAAGGAGCAGGAATGTGGCTTGTTGGAAAGGGGGGGGCAGTTTAAAATACATTTCATCACCCCAGGAAGGTGTCATTATCTGCAAGAGCAAAGGGAACTGATACCATCTTCCTTCTGAAAAGTTCTCTGTGAAAAGTGCAGGCCCGGGGGGAGTCTGGGCGACGAATAAATTAAACTTCATCCATTGTCTGTGAATTCTACCTTTCCCCAGAGATGAGAGAAATCAGCAAGCAGGCAGCCTGGAAAATGAAAAATCGCCATGTGTGGAGTATGTAAATGGTGGAGCGTCTTGAACAAACAACGCTCTTTATTCTCGCAAGAAAGTGAAACGTACAAAGAACCCACCGAGGGCATCACTTTGAATGAAGAGCAGCATAGAGATGCACATGGCTAAGGGCTGGCATTTGTTTCTTCTGCAAAGACATATGTCCATGGAGTTGATACAGATTTCGGTGTTTCTGTGTAAATTGCCTCCATTGTTCGGTTCAAGTAGATCCAGTGTCATGCACAGTGATCTGTTTCCATTGGGGTGTACAGGGGTGCTCTTTGAGTCACAGGAGACACAGGGGTGCCAAGATGTCTACAGAAGACTCCAGGACTAAAGGGGGGTATAAGGAGGTGTATACAGATTAAAATGCTCTTGGAGTAAAATGGAATATAGGAAAGAAATGGGTCTAGAAGTAACATGCGATTTTGGTATAAAATTACTCTGGAACTTAACCACTAGCCTACCGGGCACTTCTACCCCCTTCCTGCCTACAGGACACTTCTACCCCCTGCCTGCCTACAGGGCACTTCTACCCCCTTCCTGCCTACAGGGCACTTCTACCCCCTTCCTGCCTACAGGGCACTTATACCCCCTTCCTGCCTACAGGACACTTCTACCCCCTTCCTGCCTACAGGACACTTCTACCCCCTTCCTGGCTACAGGACACTTCTACCCCCTCCCTGCCTACAGGACACTTCTACCCCCTTCCTGCCTACAGGGAACTTCTACCCCCTTCCTGCCTACAGGGCACTTCTACCCCCTTCCTGCCTACAGGGCACTTCTACCCCCTTCCTGCCTACCGGGCACTTCTACCCCCTTCCTGCCTACCGGACACTTCTACCCCCTTCCTGCCTACAGGGCACTTCTACCCCCTTCCTGCCTACAGGACACTTCTACCCCCTTCCTGCCTACAGGGCACTTCTACCCCCTTCCTGCCTACAGGACACTTCTCCCCCCTTCCTGCCTACAGGGCACTTCTACCCCCTTCCTGCCTACCGGGCACTTCTACCCCCTTCCTGCCTACCGGGCACTTCTACCCCCTTCCTGCCTACCGGACACTTCTACCCCCTTCCTGCCTACCGGACACTTCTACCCCCTTCCTGCCTACCGGGCACTTCTACCCCCTTCCTGCCTACAGGGCACTTCTACCCCCTTCCTGCCTACAGGGCACTTCTACCCCCTTCCTGCCTACCGGACACTTCTACCCCCTTCCTGCCTACAGGGCACTTCTACCCCCTTCCTGCCTACAGGGCACTTCTACCCCCTTCCTGCCTACAGGGCACTTATACCCCCTTCCTGCCTACAGGACACTTCTACCCCCTTCCTGCCTACAGGACACTTCTACCCCCTTCCTGGCTACAGGACACTTCTACCCCCTCCCTGCCTACAGGACACTTCTACCCCCTCCCTGCCTACAGGGCACTTCTACCCCCTTCCTGCCTACAGGGCACTTCTACCCCCTTCCTGCCTACAGGACACTTCTACCCCCTTCCTGCCTACAGGACACTTCTACCCCCTTCCTGCCTACAGGACACTTCTACCCCCTTCCTGGCTACAGGACACTTCTACCCCCTCCCTGCCTACAGGACACTTCTACCCCCTTCCTGCCTACAGGGCACTTCTACCCCCTTCCTGCCTACAGGGCACTTCTACCCCCTTCCTGCCTACAGTACACATCTACCCCCTTCCTGCCTACAGGGCACTTCTATCCCCTTCCTGCCCAGGCCAATTTCCAGCTTTCAGCGCTGTCACACTTTGAGTGGCAATTGTGCGGTCATGCAACATTGTACCCATATGACATTTTTATCATTTTTTTGTGACAGATAGAGCTTTCTTTTGGTGGTATTTAATCACCTCGGGTTTTTTATTTTTTTCTTAAACAAACCAAAAACCACTGAAAATTCTGAAAAAAAAAAACGTTTTTCTTAGTTTTTGTTATAAAATTTTGCAAATAAGTGATTTTTCTCCTTCACTGATGTGCGCTAATGAGGCTGCACTGATGGACACTGATAGGTGGCACTGATGGGCACTGATGAGGAGGCACTGGTAGGTGGCACTGATGGGCATTGACAGGCATCACTGATGGGCACTGAAAGGCAGCACTGATACATGGCACTGATAGGCGGCACTGTTAGGCGGCACTGACTGGCACTGATA
Organism: Staurois parvus; assembly: GCF_062004578.1. Taxonomy (NCBI): domain Eukaryota; kingdom Metazoa; phylum Chordata; class Amphibia; order Anura; family Ranidae; genus Staurois; species Staurois parvus. The sequence goes on from NW_028319800.1 coordinate 581,938, forward strand.
GGCGGCACTATTGCGCACTGATAGGCGGCACTGATGCGCACTGATAGGCGGCACTTACTGGCACTGATAGGTGGCACTGATTGGCAGCACTGATAGGTGGCACTGATTGGCATTGATAGGTGGCACTGACTGGCACTGATGGGTGACACTGAAAGGCAGCTCAGATGGGCACTGATATGTGGCATTGATGTGCACTGGTAGGCACTGATATGTGGCATTGATGTGTACTGGTAGGCACTGATATGTGGCATTGATGTGCACTGGTAGGCACTGATATGTGGCATTGATGAGGCACTGATGGGCACTGGCACAAGGCACTGCTGGGGCTACACTGATCATCAGGGCACACTGATCATCAGTGCCCTGATGATCAGTGTACATGTCCCCTCCGCGGAAAGCTGATTATCGGCTCTCCTCTGTCAGCGTGACAGCTCAAGAGGAGAGGAATGCCGATAACCGGCATTTCCCTGTTTACATGTGATCAGCTGTGATTGGACACAGCTGATCACATGACCGAGCTGACATCTTCGGCTCTTTCCGTGATCCGCTGTGTCCGAGGGACGATCACCGCGCTGCGCGCTCCCTGAGCCGCGCATGCATGGTGAGAATGGGAGGACGTCATATGACATCCTCGCAGAATGAGAGAACCACCTTGCGTCCGTCATATTACTATATGGCGGGCAGGAGGTGGTTAAAGGAAATTTAGGGAGAAAAAGTTCTGAGACTAAAGTAGGGAAAAGGAAAGAAAAGGGTCTAGAATTTAATGAGTTTATAGAGATGAAAGGTGTGGGTAAGAAAAGGTTCCGAGACTAAATGCTGCATAGGTAGGAAACAACTCTAACATTAAAGGGGAAATAGAAAAGGGAAAAACTCTGAGATTCAAGGGGTTATATGAAGGAAAAGGCTCTGCTACTCAAGGAGAAATATGGTGAAAACAGCTTTAGAACCAAAAAGGATATAGGGAGGAAAATTCCTGAGACCAAAGAAGGTACAATGGGGAAAATAATTATTTGATCCACTGCAGATTTTGCAAGTTTGCCCACTTACAAAGAAATAAAGGGTCCAAACATCCAGAAAAAAACACACAATACAAATGTTATAAACTGAGTTGCAGTTCAGTGAGTAAAATAAGTATTTGATCCCCTACCAACCAACAATGATTCTGGCTCCCACACACTGGCTATGTGCTCATGGGGTACACAGATTAGTCCTGTCAATGCAAGAAGGTGCTCCTAACTCATTGTGTATAAAAGACACCTGTCCACAGAATCTCTTTCTTCCATTCAAACCTCTCCATCATGGACAAATGACCAAAGAGCTGTCAAAGGACATCAGGGACCAGATTGTAGGCCTGCACAAGGCTGGAATGGGCTACAAGACCATCAGCAAGAAGCTTGGTTAGAAGGAGACAACTGTTGGAGCGATTATTCTCAAATGGAAGAAATACAAAATAACCATCAATTGCCCTCAGTCTGGAGCTCCATGCATGATTTCACCTCATGGAGTAAGGATGATCATGACAAAAGTGAGGGATCAACCAAGAACTACACAGGAGGAGCTTGTGAATGATCTCAAGGCAGTTGGGCCCACAGTCACCAAACAAACCATTGGTAACACAATGCGCAGCCATTTATTGAAATTCTGCAGCACCCGCAAGGTCCCCCTCCTCAAGTAGGCACATGTACAGGACCATCTCAAGTTTGCCAATGAACATTTAAATGAATCAGAGAAGAATTGGGAGAAAGTGTTGCGATCAAATGGGACCAAAATTGAGCTCCTTGGCATTAACTCGACTCGCCATGTTTGGAGGAAGAAAAATGCTGGCTATCACCCCAAGAACACCATCCCTACAGTCAAGCACAGAGGTTGAAACATTATGCTTTGGGGCTGCTTCTCTGCTAAAAGCACAGGCTGACTTTGCTGCACTGAGGAGCCAATAGACGGGTTCATGTATTGTAAAATCTTGGACTTTCTTCCCTCAGCCAGAACACTGAAGATGGGTCGTGGATGGGTCTTCCAGCATGACAATGACCCAAAACATACTGCCAAGGCAACAAAGGAATGGCTCAAGAAGAAGCACATTAAGGTCATGGAGTGGCTCAAGAAGAAGCACATTAAGGTCATGAAGTGGCTCAAGTAGAAGCACATTAAGGTCATGGAGTGGCTCAAGAAGAAGCACATTAAGGTCATGGAGTGGCTCAAGAAGAAGCACATTAAGGTCATGGAGTGGCTCAAGAAGAAGCACATTAAGGTCATGGAGTGGCTCAAGAAGAAGCACATTAGGGTCAAGGAGTGGCCTAGTCAGTCTCCAGACCTTAATCCTATAGAAAATTTATGGAGGAGCTGACACTGCGAGTTACCAAGTGACAGCCAAGAAACCTTATGGATTTAGAGAAGATCTGTAAAGAAGAGTGGACCAAAATCCCTCCTGAGATGTGTGCAAACCTGGGAACCAACTACAAGAAACATCTCACCTCTGTGCTCGCCAACAAGGGCTTCTCCGCCAAGTACTAAGTCATATTTTGCTTGGAGATGAAATACTTATTTTACTCACTGAACTGCGACTCAATTTATAACATTTGCATCGTGTGTTTTTTCAGTTTTTTTGGTTGATATTCTGTCTCTATCATTTAAAATACACCTATGATAAAAAAAATGATAGACTTTTCATTTTTTTGTAAGTGGGCAAACGTACAAGATCTGCAGGGGAGCAAATAATTATTTCCCCCACTGTATGTGGTTAGGCAGAAAATATAGTGGAAACAGCTTTAGGACCAAAGTGGGTATAGGGAGGAAAATATTCTGGGATTTAAAGGAGTATAGGAAGGAAAAGACTGTAAAGGTCAAGGGGAAATATAAGGGAAAAGCTCTAAAACCAAAGTGAGTATAATGCAGAAAAGGCCTTGGGGCTAAAGAAAGTATAGGGAGAAAAGGGCTTTGGGGCTAAAAGGGTACATATGGAGAAAAAAGCTCTAGGGGGTTTAGGCAGATAAGTCTCTGGAACTCCAGGGTGTAAAGGAAGGGAAAGGCTTTTATGACAAAAGTGGTATAGTGGGGAAAGGCTCTGGTATTAAAGAGGGAATGAAATGGAAACATTTTGGGATTCAAGGGGGTATAGGAAGGAAAAGACTCTGGAGCTCAAAGGGAAATATGGTGGAAACAGCTTTAGGACTAAAGTGGGTATAGGGAGGAAAATATTCTGGGATTTAAAGGAGTATAGGAAGGAAAAGACTGTAAAGGTCAAGGGGAAATATAAGGGAAAAGCTCTAAAACCAAAGTGAGTATAATGCAGAAAAGGTCCTGGGGATAAAGAAAGTATAGGGAGAAAAGGGCTTTGGGGCTAAAGGGTACATATGGAGAAAAAAGCTCTAGGGGGTTTAGGCAGATAAGTCCCTGGGACTCAAGGTTGTAAAGGAAGGGAAAGGCTTTGTGACAAAAGTGGTATAGTAGAGAAAGGCTCTGGTATTAAAGAGGGAATGAAATGGAAAAATGCAGGGATTCAAGGGGGTATAGGAAGGAAAAGGCTCTGGAGCTCAAAGGGAAATATGGTGGAAACAGCTTTAGGACCAAAGTGAGTATAGGGAGTTAATGACTCTGTGATTCAAAGTGGTATAGGGAGGAAAAGATTATAGGGAAATATGGAGGAAACAGCTCTAACAAAAGACTAACAAAATCTGCTCTAAATGAACAAAATCTGCAGGGGATCAAATAATTTTTTTTCCCCACTGTATGTGGATAGGCAGAAAATATAGTGGAAACAGCTTTAGGACCAAAGTGGGTATAGGGAGGAAAATATTCTGGGATTTAAAGGAGTATAGGAAGGAAAAGACCATAGGGGTCAAGGGAAAATATAGCGGAAAAAGCTCTAAAACCAAAGTGAGTATAATGCAGAAAAGGCCCTGGGGCTAAAGAAAGTATAGGGAGAAAAGGGCTTCGGGGCTAAAGGGTACATATGGAGAAAAAAGCTCTGTAACTCTAGGGGGTTTAGGCAGATACGTCTCTGGGATTCAAGGGTGTAAAGGACTCTAGGGGCTCTAGGGGCTTTGTGACAAAAGTGATATAGTGGGGAAAGGCTCTGGGAGTAAAGAGGGAATGAAATGGAAAAATTCTGGGATTCAAGGGGGTATAGGAAGGAAAAAACTCTGAAGCTCAAAGGGAAATATGGTGGAAACAGCTTTAGGACCAAAGTGGGTATAAGGAGTTAAAGACTCTTGGATTCAAAGGGGTACAGGGAGGAAAAAGATTATGGAGAAATATGGAAGAAACAGCTCTAAAACCAGAGTGAGTATAGGGAGTTAAAAACTCTTGGATTCAAAGGGGTATAGGGAGGAAAAGATTATGGGGCTCATAGGGAAATATGGAGGAAACAGCTCTAAGACCGGAGTGAGTATAGGGAGGGAAAGGCCCCAGAACTAAAGAAAGAATAGTGAGAAAAAGACATTGGGACCAAATGGTATCTCTGGAGAAAAAAGCTCTGGGACTCTAGGGGGTTTAGGCAGATAAGTCTCTGGGATTCAAGGGTGTAAAGGACTCTAGGGGCTCTAGGGGCTTTGTGACAAAAGTTATATAGTGGGGAAAGGCTCTGGGAGTAAAGAGGGAATGAAATGGAAAAAGCCTGGGATTCAAGGGGGTATAGGAAGGAAAAGACTCTGGAGTTCAAAGGGAAATATGGTGGAAACAGCTTTAGGACCAAAGTAGGTATAGGGAATTAAAGACTTTTGGATTCAAAAGGGTATAGGGAGGAAAGGATTATGGGGCTCATGGGGAAATATGGAGGAAACAGCTCTAAGACCAGAGTGAGTATAGGGAGTTCAAGACTCTGAGATTCAAAGGGATATAGGGAGGAAAAGATTATGGGGCTCATGGGGAAATATGGAGGAAACAGCTCTAAGACCAAAGTGAGTATAGGGAGGGAAAGGCCCCAGAACTAAAGAAAGAATAGGGAGAAAAGACTTCGGGACCAAATGGTATCTCTGGAGAAAAAAGCTCTGGGACTCTAGGGGATTTAGGCAGATAATTCTCTGGGCTTCAAGGGTGTAAAGGAAGGGAAAGGCTTTGTGACAAAAGTGATATAATGGGGAAAGGCTCTCGTATTAAAGAGGGTATGAAATGGAAAAACGCTGGGGTTCAAGGGGGTATAGAAAAGAAAAGACTCTGGAGCTCAAAGGGAAATATGGTGGAAACAGCTTTAGGACCAGAGTGGGTATAGGGAGTTAAAGACTCTGGGACTCAAAGGGGTATAGGGAGGAAAAGATTATGGGGCTCATGGGGAAATATTGAGGAAACAGCTCTAAGACCAGAGTGAGTATAGGGAGTTAAAGACTCTGGGATTCAAAGGGGTATAGGGAGGAAAAGATTATGGGGCTCAAAGGGAAATATGGTGGAAACAGCTTTAGGACCAGAGTGGGTATAGGGAGTTAAAGACTCTGGGACTCAAAGGGGTATAGGGAGGAAAAGATTATGGGGCTCATGGGGAAATATTGAGGAAACAGCTCTAAGACCAGAGTGAGTATAGGGAGGGAAAGGCCCCAGAACTAAAGAAAGAATAGGGAGAAAAAGACTTCGGGATCAAATGGTATCTCTGGAGAAAAAAGCTCTGGGACTCTAGGGGGTTTGGGCCAATAGGTCTCTGATACTCAAGAGGATACAGCAAGAAAAAAGCTGTTGGGACTAAAAGGGGTGTAGTGAGGAAAAGGCTCTGGGTCTATAGAGTGTACAGTATATGGAAGAAAAGGCTTTGGGGCTTTAGGGAGGATACGGCTCGGGGTCTACAATGGGTAATATGTGTACTTTTACATTTATAAACAAAAACATTCAGCAACGTAAAAAAAAAAATCTCCAGGAAGCGGGCATTGTAAAATTGGCGAGCCCAGTGCCGTAAAGGTTAAAGCATTGTTGCTCTCAGGCGCTTTTCTTCCTGAAGACGTCCCCAGTGTTTCCTTCCATCCCGCTCATAAATAGAAGCTGGGCTCCTGCCAGTTGATCGCGGACTCCTCATGAACCCAGTCCCTTTTGCCCTGAATAAAGATGACGGTCCCTTTGGAACGCTCATACTGTTAACTCATCCATGCGGTGTCAGGACAGGCGCAGGCAGGTCAAACTCTCTGGTGACCCAACACGCAGGATGAGCAGAAGATGCAAGATTCCAAGGCTGTCGCTGCTCTTAGAAAACGCTGAGTACGGGACAACGGAAAACCAGCATAATGTCAGGAATAATAATGTGCACTAATGACATCCAGCATGGCCGACAAGTTTGATTTGTAAGCTTTACGTACAGTGTATCTAAACCCCAATAATGTGATATATCGCAGCCTACCAGTCCGTAGAAATGGTGGTCTCATTTGTTTTCTTCCCACCTGGTGATCCTGCAAATAACGCACTTGCTATACTAGGGTGACAACTCTCACTTACTGTACTGTATGGAGAAGCAGCGTGGTCACTCTAGGACAGGAAAACAGAATAATTGCCATTCGTCCTAAAAATTGAACTGCATATTCAAGATGAGGTCAGTGGTGTATTTAGGTTTTGTGATGCCCTAGGCAACAAAAAAATTGGCTTCCCCGCAGAGAGAGCCTGACATTGACCAATACTACCTCTGCCTCCCACCCGAGAGAGCCTTCCACTACCACTGCCACCCCCCCATACACCAGCCACCATCCCCCATGGTGAGAGACAGAGACACTCACCTTAACAGCTCCATCCCCGGGAACGAGAGTGGGCTGTGCATACACCGTCATGAAATCTGCAGCCTCTCTCGGAACCCACCTGGTCCCCATGCCGCGTGTGTCCCTTCTTCTGAGGGGCAGTGCTGCCCCCCCTGACCTATGCCGCCCTAGGCAAATGCCTTGTTTGCCTTGTGGTAAATACACCCCTGGATGAGGTATTACTAAGGCTTTGCAGAAGTACGTGTTATATGCTTTTTATCTGCCAAAAGATTTGCACGTCTGTCCATCTTGTCTTGATATTTCTAGAGCTCTTTCACACAGCACAGTCCTGTCTAGCAGGTAAGGGAGGCTAATTTTGATTCCCCTGCAGTTTTACTTTCACTTGCAGGTGCCCCACACCCACCTTATGAAAAAAAGAAGCAGCAGACTGATGAGCTCCTCTCTCGCTCACTGTGCTCTCTGTTCCATAGGTTTGCTCCCTACCACCCACCTTTTAAGTGGACAGTAAGGCTCGGTTCACATCTGTGCAGGTGGTGCCACTGCAGATCCGCACAAAAATCTGAGCAGCCGCACCACCCGCACAGAAGAATGAGGGACCCGCGGGCAGGTGCCAATAATTCTAATGGTACGCCGCCCGCACCGGAAATCGCAACTGCACTGGGAACTGAGGTTCCCGTGCGGGCTGCGGTTTCCAAAGAAGTGCAGAGACTTCCCTGCATGTCCCGGGGCACGGGAGTCCATTCAGATGAACAGGCTCTCGTGCCCACGCAAAGCATGGCCCGCACTGCCTCATATATGTGAACCAGGGCTTAAAGGAGAAGCAGCAGACTGATGAGCCCATCTCTCACTTACTATACTCTGTCCCCTTATCAGTATGCACCTTGCACTTCAGTACCTCATCTGTAGATCCCAAAGGAACCGCTGGAGACAGACAGGTTCTCCATAAGTAGTACAGAGGCCACCAGTCACCCAAGCACACCAACAATTAAAGTCCAGTCCAAGGGGCGTCTCATTAGGATTTATTACTCAGAGAACTTTAACAGGAGAGGGGTTTAGGGTCACGATCAGCAACAACAGCAAAAAGAACAAGCTTCTCTCTAGGCTCTCAATAGCAGTTTCTCCTGAAGGTATCTGGGGATGTTAGGACACCTAAGCTGTAGACCAAAGTAGCAGTTGTTAGTGTCTGGTTCTCTCTGTCAGTCCTCAGTAAAATCCTTAATCACAATGTCTTAGGAGCTGTCTGCCACCCGGTCTCCTAGGTAGATCCTCAAAGTGGGAGATAACAAAGTTCTCCTCCAGACCCTCTGAAACAATGTCCTTAGTGAGTATCCCCATTTTAGTCATCCTCCTTGGGCCCTTGATGATGCAGAGACTGAACCCCAAATGGTAGTTTCATGTCTTGATGTTCCTTCTCCTAGGGGCAGCAGAACCAGGGGTACTAGAACTCTCCCTGAATATGAAAGAACAGTCTTCTCAGGGCTACTGCACCTTTATCACCTCCTCAGCCACCTTCTAGGTGCTTCCTCCCAGGGACTGGCCAGGGAGTGACAAATAAATAAATATATATATATATATATATATATCCATACAGACACTATATTGCCAAAAGTATGGGGTCAGCCCTCTAGATCAGCGTTTTTCAACCACTGTGCCGCGGCACACTAGTGTGCCGTGAGATATTGTCTGGTGTGCCGTGGGAAAAATTCCAATTTCATCTGTAACATGTGGCTTCGGCTCACAAATAGACCAATCATTAGAATCTAATGATTCAGTGGTCGGCAAGCCGCGGCTCGCGAGCCACATGCGGCTCTTTACCCAGTCTAATGCGGCTCTTCTGTGTGCCGGGCGCCTGCTCCCCTCCCTCCTCTCGGTCGGCCGCTCCCCTGCCTCCTCTCGGTTGGCAGCCCCAAAAGTCCGCGCGGACCTTTTAATCCGGCTTGCGGATGTGGCTGTCAGGATGTGTGTAGGCGGGGCAGCGTGCCGAACGTGAGGGGAGGGGAGCTAGGCTCCTCTCACAGTCCGCCCTGAAGACCCGAACGGCGCGGGAAGACAGCGAGAGGAACGCAAAAGGTAAGTGAATTGACACGGGGGACTTGGCTTACTAGAAGGGGGGGGGGGGAATAGTACTGTGGGGGATGAAATACTATATGAGGGATGAATTACTTTATGAGGGATGAAATACTATATGGGGGGATGAAATACTATATGGGGGATGAATTACTATATCAGGGATGAATTACTATATGAGGGATGAAATACTATATGGGGGGATGAAATACTATATGGGGGGATGAAATACTATATGGGGGGATGAATTACTATATGAGGGATGAAATACTATATGGGGGGATGAAATACTATATGAGGGATGAAATACTATATGGGGGATGAATTACTATATGAGGGATGAATTACTGTATGAGGGATGAAATACTATATGGGGGGATGAAATACTATATGAGGGATGAAATACTATATGAGGGGATGAAATACTATATGGGGGGATGAAATACTATATGGGGGATGAAATACTATATGAGGGATGAAATACTATATGAGGGATGAAATACTATATGAGGGATGAATTACTATATGAGGGATGAAATACTATATGGGGGGATGAAATACTATATGGGGGGATGAAATACTATATGAGGGATGAATTACTATGGGGGATGAATTACTATATGGAGGATGAATTACTATATGGGGGATTAATTACTATGCTTACTATGGGGGAATATTACTATACTTACTATGGATGACACATACACATCATTCATCTACTCTTGGTCCGGCCCCCGGGTCCAATTATAAAATACTTTATTATTTCATAATAAAGTAATTATAAAATAATTTCTTTGTGTTTGATTCCTATTCAAGAGAATTACTTTATATATAGTCAATATAGGCACAGAGGTAAATTTTTTTAACATTTTCTAATGGTGGTGTGCCTCGTGATTTTTTTCATGAAAAAAGTGTGCCTTTGCACAAAAAAGGTTGAAAAACACTGCTCTAGATCATGTGATTCAGGTGTTCCAATCCCCTCCATGGACACAGGTGTATACAATCACGCCCCTAGGCATGCAGACGGCTTCTACAAACATTGGTGAAAGAATGGGTCGCTCTCAGGAGCTCAGTGACTCCAAGCGTGGTCCTGTGATAGGTGGCCACCTGGGCAATAAGTCCATCCGTGATATTTCCTGGCTACTAAATATTCCACGCTCAACTGTTAGTGGTGTTATTACAAAGTGGAAGCAACTGGGAACAACAGCAACTCAGCCACAAAGTGGTAGGCCACATCACATGACAGGGCGGGGTCAGCGCATGCTGAAGCGCACAGTGCGCAGAAGTCACAAACTGTCTGCAGAGTCAATAGCTAAAGACCTCCAAACTTGCTGTGGCCTTCAGATGAGCACAACAACAGTGCATAGAGAGCTTCATGGAATGGGTTTCCATGGCCGAGCAGCTGCATCCAAGCCTTCCATCACCAAGTGCAATGTAAAGCATCGGATGTTGTGGTGTAAAGCATGCCGCCACTGGACTCTAGAGCAGTGGAGACATGTTCTCTGGAGTGACCAATCACACTTCTCTGTCTGGCAATCTGATGGACGTGTCTGGGTTTGGTAGTTGCCAGAACGGTACTTGCCTGACTACATTGTGCAAAGTGTACAGTTTGGTGGAGGGGGGATTATGGTGTGGGGGTGTTTTTCAGGAGGTGGGCTTAGCCCCCTTGTTCCAGTGAAGGGAACTCTAAAGGCCAGTGAACAAAGCAAGGTCCATAAAGACATGGAGGAGCCAGTTTGAGGTGGAGGAACTTGACTGGCCTGCACAGAGTTCTGATATCAACCCGAGAGTTAAGAGTGAGATCCAGGCCTCCTCCCCCGACATCAGTGCCTGACCTGACAAATGTGCTTCTGGAAGAATGGTCCAACCTTCCCATAGACACCCTCCTAAACCTTGTGGACGGCCTTCCCAGAAGAGTTGAAGCTGTTATAGCTGCAAAGGGCGGGGCCAACTCAATATTGAACCCTACGGACTAAGACTGGGGGGCCAATAAAGGTCATGTGTGTGGAAAGGCTGGCCGACCAATACTTTTGGCAATATAGTGTATATAAATGTTGTACACACACATTATAAAAATGATGATCTGCATTAATGTATGCCAGTCTTCACACTTATTGGGGATAAACATTTTATTGCCTTCAATATGGCCGCCCTACAGCTCCAATGTTGTCCCCCTCGGACAATTTGTTCTTGCGTCTCTAGAAGCCACATGCCGGTAGTAAAGGAAGCAGATAAAACGAGATGGAGGAGATGGGTTAAATCTATCCACAAGGCCGCACTTGTATCTCTACCATGACAGTCATCCATCTCGCTGGCAGGCGAGCCTCTAAAATGGCCCATTTCACAACACACACGATTTCACCTCATTTCTACCATAGATAACGAGGATTGCGTCCATCACAGAACACGCCGAGCGCTCGGGACTCGCAATGGCAACAGAACCGTACAGAAAAGAGGAGGAAAAAGTCCTTTCATTCCCTGTAAAGTCTCATTTCTGTATAAAGCACAGAAGAAGCAATAAATATACAATATATCTTCTCCCTATGGGGGTGATCTGTGAAAGACGGAATTGTTGGGGAAAAAGTCTCGTTTTTTTTTGTTCCATAAAATCAAACGTGAAATGTAATTGGTTATTGTTAAGTACTCTATCCCTCGATCTATCATCTATCATCTATCTATATATGTATCTATCTATAATCTATCTATTATCTATCTATCTATCTATCTATCTATCTATCTATCTATCTATCTATCTATCTATCTATCTATCTATCTATCTATTATCTATCTATCTATTATCTATCTATCTATTATCTATCTATCTATCTATCTATCTATCTATCTATCTATCTATCTATCTATCTATCTATCTATCTATCTATTATCTATCTATTATCTATCTATCTATCTATTATCTATCTATCTATCTATCATATATCTATCTATCTATCTATCTATCTATTATCTATCTATCTATCTATCTATCTATCTATCTATTATCTATCTATCTATCTATCTATCTATCTATCTATCTATCTATTATCTATCTATCTATTATCTATCTATCTATCTATCTATCTATCTATCTATCTATCTATCTATCTATCTATCATCTATCTATCTATCTATCATCTATCTATCTATTATCTATCTATCTATTATCTATCTATCTATTATCTATCTATCTATCTATCTATTATCTATCTATCTATCTATCTATCTATCTATCTATCTATCTATCTATCTATCTATTATCTATCTATCTATCTATCTATCTATCTATCTATCTATCTATCTATTATCTATTATCTATCTATCTATTTATCTATCTATTATCTATCTATCTATCTATCTATCTATCTATCTATCTATCTATCTATCATCTATCTATCATCTATCTATCTATCTATCTATCTATCTATCTATCTATCTATCATCTATCTATCTATCTATTATCTATCTATCTATCTATCTATCTATCTATCTATCTATCTATCTATCTATCTATCTATTATCTATCTATCTGTCTATCTATTATCTATCTATCTATCTATCTATCTATCTATCTATCTATTATCTATCCATCTATCTATCTATTATCTATCTATTATCTATCTATTATCTATCTATCTATCTATCTATTTATCTATCTATCTATCTATCTATCTATCTATTATCTATCTATCTATTATCTATCTATCTATCTATCTATCTATTATCTATCTATCTATCTATCTATCTATCTATCTATCTATCTATTATCTATCTATCTATCTATCTATCTATTATCTATTATCTATCTATCTATCTATTTATCTATCTATTATCTATCTATCTATCTATCTATCTATCTATCTATCTATCTATCTATCATCTATCTATTATCTATCTATCTATCTATCTATCTATCTATCATCTATCTATCTATCTATCTATTATCTATCTATCTATCTATCTATCTATTATCTATCTATCTGTCTATCTATCTATCTATCTATCTATCTATCTATCTATCTATTATCTATCCATCTATCTATCTATTATCTATCTATTATCTATCTATTATCTATCTATCTATTATCTATCTATCTATCTATCTATCTATCTATCTATCTATCTATCTATCTATTATCTATCTATTATCTATCTATTATCTATCTATCTATTATCTATCTATCTATCTATTATCTATCTATCTATCTATCTATCTATCTATCTATCTATCTATTATCTATCCATCTATCTATCTATTATCTATCTATTATCTATCTATTATCTATCTATCTATTATCTATCTATCTATCTATCTATCTATCTATCTATCTATCTATTATCTATCTATCTATCTATCTATTATCTATCTATCTATCTATCTATCTATCTATCTATCTATTATCTATCTATCTATCTATCTATCTATTTATCTATCTATCTATTATCTATCTATCTATCTATCTATCTATTATCTATCTATCTATCTATCTATCTATCTATCTATCTATCTATCTATTATCTATCTATCTATCTATCTATTTATCTATCTATTATCTATCTATCTATCTATCTATCTATCTATCTATCTATCTATCTATCTATCTATCATCTATCTATTATCTATCTATCTATCTATCTATCTATCTATCTATCTATCTATCTATTATCTATCTATCTATCTATCTATCTATCTATCTATCTATCTATTATCTATCTATCTATCTATCTATCTATCTATCTATCATCTATCTATTATCTATCTATCTATTATCTATCTATCTATCTATCTATCTATTATCTATCTATCTGTCTATCTATTATCTATCTATCTATCTATCTATCTATCTATTATCTATCCATCTATCTATCTATTATCTATCTATTATCTATCTATTATCTATCTATTATCTATCTATCTATTATCTATCTATCTATCTATCTATCTATCTATCTATCTATCTATCTATCTATTATCTATCTATCTATCTATCTATCTATTATCTATCTATCTATCTATCTATCTATCTATCTATCTATCTATCTATCTATTATCTATCTATCTATCTATCTATTTATCTATCTATCTATTATCTATCTATCTATCTATCTATCTATCTATCTATTATCTATCTATCTATCTATCTATTTATCTATCTATCTATCTATCTATCTATCTATCTATCTATCTATCTATCATCTATCTATTATCTATCTATCTATCTATCTATCTATCTATTATCTATCTATCTATCTATCTATCTATCTATCTATCTATCTATCTATCTATTATCTATCTATCTATCTATCTATTATCTATCTATCTATCTATCTATCTATCTATCTATCTATCTATCTATCTATCTATCTATCTATTATCTATTATCTATCTATCTATCTATTTATCTATCTATTATCTATCTATCTATCTATCTATCTATCTATCTATCTATCTATCTATCATCTATCTATTATCTATCTATCTATCTATCTATCTATCTATCTATCATCTATCTATCTATCTATCTATTATCTATCTATCTATTATCTATCTATCTGTCTATCTATTATCTATCTATCTATCTATCTATCTATCTATCTATCTATCTATCTATCTATCTATTATCTATCCATCTATCTATCTATTATCTATCTATTATCTATCTATTATCTATCTATCTATTATCTATCTATCTATCTATCTATCTATCTATCTATCTATCTATCTATTATCTATCTATCTATCTATCTATCTATCTATCTATTATCTATCTATCTATCTATCTATCTATCTATCTATCTATCTATCTATTATCTATCTATCTATCTATCTATCTATTTATCTATCTATCTATCTATCTATCTATCTATCTATCTATCTGTTATCTATCTATCTATCTATCTATCTATCTATCTATCTATTATCTATCTATCTATCTATCTATCTATTATCTATCTATCTATCTATCTATCTATCTATTATCTATCTATCTATCTATCTATCTATCTATCTATCTATCTATCTATCTATCTATTATCTATCTATCTATCTATCTATCTATCTATCTATCTATCTATCTATTATCTATCTATCTATCTATCTATTATCTATCTATCTATCTATCTATCTATCTATCTATCTATCTATTATCTATCTATCTATTATCTATCTATCTATCTATTATCTATCTATCTATTATCTATCTATCTATCTATCTATCTATCTATCTATTATCTATCTATCTATCTATCTATCTATCTATCTATCTATCTATCTATCTATCTATTATCTATCTATCTATTATCTATTATCTATCTATCTATCTATCTATCTATCTATTATCTATCTATCTATCTATCTATCTATCTATCTATCTATCTATCTATCTATTATCTATCTATCTATTATCTATCTATCTATCTATCTATCTATCTATTATCTATCTATCTATCTATCTATCTATCTATCTATCTATTATCTATCTATCTATTATCTATCAATCTATCTATCTATCTATCTATCTATCTATCTATCTATTATCTATCTATCTATCTATTATCTATCTATCTATCTATTATCTATCTATCTATCTATCTATCTATCTATCTATCTATCTATCTATTATCTATCTATCTATCTATTATCTATCTATCTATCTATCTATCTATCTATCTATCTATCTATCTATCTATTATCTATCTATCTATCTATCTATTATCTATCTATCTATCTATCTATCTATCTATCTATCTATTTATCTATCTATTATCTATCTATCTATCTATCTATCTATCTATCTATCTATCTATCTATCATCTATCTATTATCTATCTATCTATTATCTATCTATCTATCTATCTATCTATCTATCTATCTATCTATCTATCTATTATCTATCTATCTATTATCTATCTATCTATTATCTATCTATTATCTATCTATCATCTATCTATTATCTATCTATCTATCTATTTATCTATCTATCTATCTATCTATCTATCTATTTATCTATCTATCTGTTATCTATCTATCTATCTATCTATCTATCTATCTATCTATCTATCTATCTATTATCTATCTATCTATTATCTATCTATCTATCTATCTATCTATTATCTATCTATCTATCTATCTATCTATCTATCTATTATCTATCTATCTATCTATCTATCTATCTATTATCTATCTATCTATCTATCTATCTATCTATCTATCTATTATCTATCTATCTATCTATCTATCTATCTATCTATTATCTATCAATCTATCTATCTATCTATCTATCTATCTATTATCTATCTATCTATCTATCTATCTATCTATCTATTATCTATCTATCTATCTATCTATCTATCTATCTATCTATCTATCTATCTATTATCTATCTATCTATCTATTATCTATCTATCTATATCTATCTATCTATCTATTATCTATCTATTATCTATCTATCTATCTATCTATCTATCTATCTATCTATCTATCTATTATCTATCTATCTATCTATCTATCTATCTATCTATCTATCTATCTATCCATTATCTATCTATCTATCTATCTATCTATCTATCTATCTATTATCTATCTATCTATCTATCTATCTATCTATCTATCTATTATCTATCTATCATCTATCTATTATCTATCTATCATCTATCTATTATCTATCTATCTATTATCTATCTATCTATCTATCTATCTATTATCTATCTATCTATCTATCTATCTATCTATCTATCTATCTATCTATCTATTATCTATCTATCATCTATCTATTATCTATCTATCTATCTATTTATCTATCTATCTATCTATCTATCTATCTATCTATTTATCTATCTATCTGTTATCTATCTATCTATCTATCTATCTATCATCTATCTATCTATCTATCTATCTATCTATCTATCTATCTATTATCTATCTATCTATCTATCTATCTATCTATCTATCTATTATCTATCTATCTATCTATCTATCTATTATCTATCTATCTATCTATCTATCTATCTATCTATCTATCTATTTATCTATCTATCTATCTATCTATCTATCTATCTATCTATCTATTATCTATCTATCTATCTATCTATTATCTATCTATCTATTATCTATCTATCTATCTATCTATCTATCTATCTATCTATTATCTATCTATCTATCTATCTATCTATCTATCTATCTATCTATCTATCTATTATCTATCTATCTATCTATTATCTATCAATCTATCTATCTATTATCTATCTATCTATTATCTATCTATCTATCTATCTATCTATCTATCTATCTATCTATTATCTATCTATCTATCTATCTATTATCTATCTATCTATCTATCTATCTATCTATCTATCTATTATCTATCTATCATCTATCTATTATCTATCTATCTATTATCTATCTATCTATCTATCTATCTATCTATTATCTATCTATCTATCTATCTATCTATCTATTATCTATCTATCTATCTATCTATCTATCTATCTATCTATCTATCTATCTATTATCTATCTATCATCTATCTATTATCTATCTATCTATCTATCTATCTATTATCTATCTATCTATCTATCTATCTATCTATTATCTATCTATCTATCTATCTATCTATCTATCTATCTATTATCTATCTATCTATCTATCTATCTATCTATCTATCTATCTATCTATCTATTATCTATCTATCATCTATCTATTATCTATCTATCTATCTATCTATCTATCTATCTATCTATCTATCTATCTATCTATCTATTATCTATCTATCTATCTATCTATCTATCTATTATCTATCTATCATCTATCTATTATCTATCTATCTATCTATCTATTTATCTATCTATCTATCTATCTATTTATCTATCTATCTGTTATCTATCTATCTATCTATCTATCTATCTATCTATCCATCTATTATCTATCTATCTATCTATCTATCTATCTATCTATCTATCTATCTATCTATTATCTATCTATCTATCTATTATCTATCTATCTATCTATCTATCTATCTATCTATCTATTATCTATCTATCTATCTATCTATCTATCTATCTATTATCTATCAATCTATCTATCTATCTATCTATCTATCTATCTATCTATCTATCTATCTATTATCTATCTATCTATCTATCTATCTATCTATCTATCTATCTATCATCTATCTATCTATCTATCTATCTATCTATCTATCTATCTATCTATCTATTATCTATCAATCTATCTATCTATCTATCTATCTATCTATCTATCTATTATCTATCTATCTATCTATCTATCTATCTATCTATCTATCTATCTATCTATCTATCTATCTAGCTAAGGATGTGTTGGAAGCAAGCACCCGCTGATTAGGACCCTGATGTACTGGGGGCTCTGATGAGGACCCTGATCTAAGGGGGGTTCTGATGAGGACCCTGATGTAAGGGGGGCTGTGATGGACTCTGATTTAAGGGAGGACTTTAATGGGGACCCTGATGTAAGAAGGGCTCTGATTAGGACCCTGATGTACTGGGGGCTCTGAAGGGGACCCTGATGTAAGGGGGGATCTGATGGGGACCGTGATGTAACTGGGGCTCTGATGGATTCTGATGTAAGGGGGGACTTTAATGAAGGCCCTGATGTAAGACGGCTATGATTAAGACCCTGATGTACTTGGGGCTCTGCTGGGGTCCCTGATATAAGGGGGGGCTCTGAAGGGGGGCCTTATGTAAGGAGAGCTCTGATGGGGACCCTGATTTAAGGAGGGAACTGATAGGGACTCTGATGTAAGGGGGGAATCTATTGGGGATGCTGATTTAAGGGGCTCTGATGGGGACCCTGATGTAAAAGGGACATCTGATGGGGACCCTGATGTAAGGGGTGCTCTGATGGGGACTCTTAATTTTAAGGGGTGCTCTGATGGGGACCCTGGTAAGATGAGGGCTCTTGTTGAGACCCTGGTTTAAAGGTGCTCAGATGGGTATAATGATGAAATGGAACTTTCATGGGGCCCCTGATATAAGGCAGTTTTTAATAGAGGCAAGGGTCAGATGTATGTAATTTACAGAGTGCAGGTGTCATCAGTATGTAATGTATATGGAGCAGGGATCAGATGTATGTAATGTATATGGAGCAGGGATCAGGTGTATGTAATGTATATGGAGCAGGGATCAGATGTATGTAATGTATATGGAGCAGGGATCAGATGTATGTAATGTATATAGTGCAAGGGTCAAATGTATGTAAAGAGTGCAGGTGTCATCAGTATGTAATGTATATGATGTAGGGATCAAGTGTATATAATATACGTAGTGCAAGGGTCAGCTGTATGTAATACATAGTGCAAGGGTCAGATGTGTGCAATGTACAGAGAGCAGGTGTTGGGAGTATGTACTGTATATGGAGCAGGGATCAGGTGTATGTAATGTACATAGTGCAAAGGTCAGATGTATGTAATGTACAGAGAGCAGGTGTTAGGAGTATGTAATGTATATAGTACAGGTGTCAGGTGTATGGAATATATATAGTGCAGGCATCAGGAGTATGTATTGTATATAGTGCAGGCGTCCAGTGTATGTAAAATATATGGTACAGGGAGTCAGGTGTATGTAATATATATAGTACATGGGTCAGGAGTATGTATTGTATATAGTGCAGGCGTCAGGTGCATGTAATGTATACAGTACAGGAGTCAGGAGTATGTATTGTATATAGTGCAGGGGTTAGATGTACAGTTGTATGTAATTCATATAGTACAGAAGTTAGGTGTGTGTAATGTACAGAGTGTAGGGGTCAGGAGTATGTATTGTATATAGCACAGGTGTCAGGTGTATGTAATGTATACAGTACAGGTGTCAGGTGTATGTAATATATACAGTACAGGTGTCAGGTGTATGTAATGTATACAGTACAGGGGTCAGGAGTATGTACTGTATATAGTGCAGGCGTAAGGTGTATGTAATGTATACAGTACAGGGGTCAGGAGTATGTATTGTATATAGTGCAGGGGTTAGATGTACAGTTGTATGTAATTCATATAGTACAGAGGTCAGGTGTGTGTAATGTACAGAGTGTAGGGGTCAGGAGTATGTATTGTATATAGCACAGGTGTCAGGTGTATGTAATGTATACAGTACAGGGGTCAGGAGTATGTATTGTATATAGCGCAGGTGTCAGGTGTATGTAATGTATACAGTACAGGGGTCAGGAGTATGTATTGTATATAGTGCAGGTGTCAGGTGTATGTAATGTATACAGTACAGGGGTCAGGAGTATGTATTTTATATAGTGCAGGGGTTAGATGTACAGTTGTATGTAATTCATATAGTACAGAGGTTAGGTGTGTGTAATGTACAGAGTGTAGGGGTCAGGAGTCAATAATGCACGGAGTGCAGGGGTCAGCTGTGTGCGCTCCCTCTGTACAAGTTCAGGGATTGTCTGTCTTTGGAGCCTTGTAGCATCTCCGGGTATACAGCCAATTTGTAGTTTCTCCGTAACGACTAGCAAGCAGTTAGTTTCTGGGAGTTTGTTTTATTTCTATATTCTCTAACAATTGTTTTTTTTCCTGTCTCCTGGTGTCCATATTTCTGCATTACACATTCGGAGGCGCGCACAGCTCGGATCGGTAAGCTATTATTAGCATTGCCTGACCTTTCCGCACACAGCAATCAGACTCGTTTCTCTTAGTACACGCACTGATTCTTTATGGATTTTTTTTTTTCGGAATGTTGTAATATAACAGTCACCGCGGAAGAGTCCCGGCTTTAAGAGCTGAACAAACAGCTATAAGCCCTTCCAAACATCTGCCATGCGTGGCCCTCGCAGGAAGCGTGTTGGTCCCCCCCGCTGGCAACAAGGAGGCTCATGTATCCTACGGTATTAGCTGGCTACAATTCTGCTGCAGGATTCACGTAAAGCTTTCCAGATCTCTACCTATCAGCAGAGTACAAAGAATGCCGCCAACAAAAATGGCTAAAACCTGAAACTACACCAAAAATGTGAAAGATTGTGATCATTCCAGCAGGGACGTTCTCAGTCTGGACAAGTCTTCAGGGGTGTATTCACCACAGGGCAAACAAGGCATTTGCCTAGGGTGGCATTTTTTCGGGGGGGGGGGCAGCACTGCCCCCTGGAAGAAGAGATGGAAGAAGGGACACACATGGCATGGGGACCATGTGGGAACCGAGAGAGACTGCGGACTGCTTGACAGTGTATGTAGAGCCTGACTCTCGTTCCTGGGGATGTCCAGGGCTGTGGAAGTGAGTGTCTTTCTCTTGGGGGCTAGTGTATGGGGGGTGATGGAGGTAGAAGGCTCTCTCAGGGGTGTTGTTGGTCGGTGTCAAGCTCTTTCTGTGGGGGAGGGGGGTGGCCAATTTTTGTGTTGCCTAGGGAGGTACAAAACCTAAATACACCACTGCAAGTCTTTGGTGTTGGGCATGGATGGCTTTCAGATGTCAATGGTTGCTAAGGAAGCAGCAGGTGCTTACGCATCATCCTAGTTGGGATGCTAGAAGGTTTGGTAAATTTTGTTTTTTGGCTTCTTTGTAGTCATGGGAACAGGATTTGATTGCTTTTGGTTATTCAAGGTTCAGCTGGTCACAGGCTCAACTACTGCCCCCCCCCCCGTATTCTGGAAAGATCTGGAACATAGTGGGTTGGAAAAGGCACGACCCTGGACTCAATGCAACCTCGGCCAATCCCTGACCAGCAGGGGGCTGAGGTGTGGCCTAGAACAGTGGGGTCCTTGTCCTGGAGAGGATGTCTCTGTGCTACCTAGCTGAAGACTGCAGGAGGTTCATCGAGGTTCCAGCTCAAGGAGAGCTGGGGGCCTATCACTGAAGCAGTTGAGAACAGTTGGGAGAAAGCCTGCTGAGAATCTGGCCTGAAGGCTTTCGGTACAGGGTCCGTATGGTACTGGAAGGAGGCAACCATGTACACAGGGAAACAGTGAGTAGAAGCCTGAGAGAGGTCCTAGAGAGCCTGCTGTTGCTTGACCTCTTCGAGAGACTGTTCCAGATTTGCTGGATCAGGGCTGTTTCCAGTTGAGGATTCTCCTGAAGCTGCACAGTGGATGTAAAAAGTCTACACACCCCTGTTAAAACATCAGGTTTCTGTAATGTAAAAAAATGAGGCAAAGATAAATCATTTCAGAACTTTTTCCACCTTTAATGTGACCTATAAACTGTACACCTCAGTTGAACAACAAACTGAAATCTTTTAGGTGGAGGGAAGTAAAAATAAAGTACTAGGGTCGTTGGTTCGAATCCCAACCACGGCACCACCTGCCTGGAGTTTGCATGTTCTCGCTGTGCCTGCGGGTACTCTGGTTTCCTCCCACCCTCCAAAGACATGTTGGGAGGTTAATTGGCTCCTGTCTAAATTGGCCCTAGTATGTGTATGTATGAATGTGAGTTAGGGACCTTAGATTGTACGCCCCTTGAGGGTTAGGGACTGCTGTGAATATAAAGCATATACTGTCAGGTCCGTAAATATTGGGACATCGACACAATTCTAACATTTTTGGCTCTATACACCACCACAATGGATTTGAAATGAAACGAACAAGATGTGCTTTAACTGCAGACTGTCAGCTTTAATTTGAGGGTATGTACATCCAAATCAGGTGAACGGTGTAGGAATTACAACAGTTTGCATATGTGCTTCCCACTTGTTAAGGGACCAAAAGTAATGGGACAGAATAATAATCATAAATCAAACTTTCACTTTTTAATACTTGGTTGCAAATCCTTTGCAGTCAATTACAGCCTGAAGTCTGGAACGCATAGACATCACCAGACGCTGGGTTTCATCCCTGGTGATGCTCTGCCAGGCCTCTACTGCAACTGTCTTCAGTTCCTGCTTGTTCTTGGGGCATTTTCCTTTCAGTTTTGTCTTCAGCAAGTGAAATGCTCAATCGGATTCAGGTCAGGTGACTGACTTGGCCATTGCAGAACATTCCACTTCTTTCCCTTAAAAAACTCTTTGGTGTCTTTTGCAGTCTGCTTTGGGTCATTGTCCATCTGCACTGTGAAGCGTCCAATGAGTTGTGAAGCATTTGGCTGAATATGAGCAGATAATATTCCCGAAACACTTCACAATTCATCCGGCTGCTTCTGTCAGCAGTCACATCATCAATAAATACAAGAGAAGCAGTTCCATTGGCAGCCATACATGCCCACGCCATGACACTACCACCACCATGCTTCACTGATGAGGTGGTATGCTTAGGATCATGAGCAGTTCCTTTCCTTCTCCATACTCTTCTCTTCCCATCACTCTGGTACAAGTTGATCTCGGTCTCCTCTGTCCATAGGATGTTGTTCCAGAACTGTGAAGGCTTTTTTACATGTCGTTTGGCAAACTCTAATCTGGCCTTCCTGTTTTTGAGGCTCACCAATGGTTTCCATCTTGTGGTGAACCCTCTGTATTCACTCTGGTGAAGTCTTCTCTTGATTGTTGACTTTGACACACATACACCTACCTCCTGGAGAGTGTTCTTGATCTGGCCAACTGCTGTGAAGGGTGTTTTCTTCACCAGGGAAAGAATTCTTCGGTCATCCACCACAGTTGTTTTCCGTGGTCTTCCGGGTCTTTTGGTGTTGCTGAGCTCACCGGTGCGTTCCTTCTTTTTAAGAATGTTCCAATCAGTTGTTTTGGCCACGCCTAATGTTTTTGCTATCTCTCTGATGGGTTTGTTTTGTTTTTTCAGCCTAATGATGGCTTCACTGATAGTGACAGCTCTTTGGATTTCATCTTGAGAGTTGACAGCAACAGATTCCAAATGCAAATAGCACACTTGAAATGAACTCTGGACCTTTTATCTGCTCATTGTAATTGGGATAATGAGGGAATAACACACACCTGGCCATGGAACAGCTGAGAAGCCAATTGTTCCATTACATTTGGTCCCTTAACAAGTGGGAGGCACATATGCAGACTGTTGTAATTCCTACACCATTCACCTGATTTGGATGTAAATACCCTCAAATGAAAGCTGACAGTCTGCAGTTAAAGCACATCTTGTTCGTTTCATTTCAAATCCATTGTGGTGGTGTATAGAGCCAAAAATGTTAGAATTGTGTCCATGTCCCAATATTTGTGGACCTGCCTGTATATATGTAAAGTGCTGTGTAAATTGACGGCGCTATATAAATATCTGAAATAAATAAAACTAAAATAATCTGGTTGCATAAGTGTGCACACCCTTAAACTAATCCTATGTTGAAGCCCCTTTTGATGTCATTCCAGCACTCAGTCTTGTTGGGGAGGAGTCTATCAGCATGACACATCTTGACTTGGCAATATTTGCCCGCTCTTCCTTGCAAAAAACACTCCAAATCTATCAGATTGCAAGGACATCTCCTGTGCACAGCCCTCTTCAGATCACCCCACAGATTTTCCATTGGATGCAGGTCTGGACTCTGGCTGGGCCATTCCAAAACTTCAATAATCTTCTGGTGAAGCCATTCCTTTGTGGATTTGGATGGATGATTTGGGTCGTTGTCATGCTGAAAGATGAAGTTCCTATTCATGTTCAGCTTTCTAGCAGAAGCCTGAAGGTTTTGTGCCGATATTGACTGGTATTTGGAACTGTTCATAATTCCCTCTACCATGACTAAGGCCCCAGTTCCAGCTGAAGAAAAAGCCCCAAAGCACGATGCTGCCACCACCATGCTTCACGGTGGGTATGGTGTTCTTTTGGGGATGTGCAGTGTTGTTTTTGTTTTGGAATCATGGCCAAAAAGTTCACCCTTGGCTTCATCAGACCAGAACATATTTTCCCACATGCTTTTGGGAGACTTCAGATGTGTTTTTACAAAATTTAGCCGGGCTTGAATGTTCTTCTTCGTAAGAAAAGGCTTCCGTCTTCCACTCTACCCCATAGCACAGACATTAGAAGAATATGGGAGATTGTTGTCACATGGACCACACAGCACTTGCCAGATATTCCTGCAGCTCCTTTCATGTTGCTGTAGGCCTCTTGGCCGCCTCTCAGGCCAGTTTTCTTCTCGTCTTTTCATCAATTTTGGAGGGACGTCCAGTTCTTGGTGATGTCACTGTTGCGCCATATTTTCTCCACTTGATGATGACTGTCTTCACTGTGTTCCATGGTATATATAATGCCTTGGAAATTCTTGTGTACCCTTCTCCTGACTGATACCTTTTAACAATGAGATCCCTCTGATGCTTTGGAAGCTCTCTGCGGACCATGGCTTTTGCTGTAGGATGCGACTAAGAAAATGTCAGGAAAGACCTACTAGAACAGCTGAACTTTATTTGGGGTTAATCAGAGGCACTTTAAATGATGACAGGTGTGTACTAACTCCTATTTAACATGATTTTGAATGTGATTGCTTAATTCTGAACACAGCTACATCCCCAGTTATAAGAGGGTGTGCACACTTATGCAACCCCATTATTTTAGTTTTTTATGTTTACTCTCCCCCCCTAAAATATTTCATTCTGTTTTTCAATTGAGTTGTACAGTTTATAGGTCACATTAAAGGTGGAAAAAGTTCAGAAATGATTTTTCTTTGTCTCATTTTTTTACATCACAGAAACCTGACATTTTAACAGGGGTGTGTAGACTTTTTATATACACTGTAAAATTCAGCAGAAATGCGTCTAACAAATGATGACTGATCTGCATGTTCATGAGGGAAAGAAGGATTTAATTCCCTTCACAAAACATGACTTAGTACTTGGTGGCAAATCCCTTGTTGGCCATCACAGAGGTCAGACGTTTCCTGGAGTTGGCCCCCAGGTTCGCACACATCTCAGGAGGGATTTTGGCCCACTCCTCTTGGCAGATCCTCTCCAAGTCATTAAGGTTCGGTGGCTGATGTTTGGCAACTCGAACTTTCAGCTCCTTCCACAGATTTTCAATCTAATTAAGGTCTGGAGACTGGCTAGGCCACTCCAGGACATTAATGTGCTTCTTCTTGAGCCACTCCTTTGTTGCCTTGGCCGTGTGTTTTGGGTCATTGTCATGCTGGAACACCCATCCACGACCCATTTTCAATGCCCTGGCTGAGGGAAGAAGGTTCTCACTCAATATTTGATGGTACATTGCCCCGTCCATCGTCCCTTTGATGTGGTGCAGTTGTCCTCTTCCTTTAGCAGAAAAACACCCCCAAAGCAGAATGTTTCCACCACCATGTTTCACAGTTGGGATGGTGTTCTTGGGGTCATGGGCAGCATTCCTCCTCCTCCAAACACGGTGAGTTGAGTTGATGCCATAGAGCTCGATTTTGGTCTCCTCTGACCACAACACTTTCCACCAGTCCTCCTCTGCATCATTCAGATGTTCAGTGGCAGACTTCAGACGGGCCTGGACATGTGCTTTCTTGATCAAAGGGACCTTGCGGGCACTGCAGGATTTCAGTCCTTGTCGGCGTAGTGTGTTACCAATTGTTTTCTTGGTGACTGTGGTCCCAGCTGCCTGGAGATCATTGACAAGATCCTCACGTGTAGTTCTGGGATGATTCCTCACTGTTCTCATGATCATTGACACTCCACGAGGTGAGATCTTGCATGGTGCACCAGACCTAGGGAGACTGACACTTGTTTTGTGTTTCTTCCATTTGTGAATGATTGCACCAACTGTTGTCACCTTCTCACCAAGCTGCTTGGCCATAGTTTGGTAGCCCAGTCCAGCCTTGTGTAGGTCTACAATCTTGTCCCTGACATCCTTGGACAGCTCTTTGGTCTTTGCCATGGTGGAGAGTTTGGAATCTGATGGTTTGATGGCTCCTGTGGACAGGTGTCTTTTATACAGGTAACACAATGAGATTAGCAGCACTCCCTTTAAGAGACTGCTTCTAATCTCAGCTTGTTACCTGTATGAAAGACACCTGGGAGCCAGAAATCCTGCTGAATGATAGGGGATCAAATCCTTATTTCCCTCATGAACATGCAGATCAGTCATCATTTGTTAGACATGCTGAATTTTTTGTTGCTATTCTGTCTCCATTTGATTTTTAGACCGATCATTTCTTTGTGAGTGGGCGATCATTCATAATCAGCAGGGGATCAAATACTTATTTTCTTCACTGTACACTCTATTCAGGTTCTTCAAGCAATAAACCAACAAAAAGACATTTTCTGCCTGGTTATTGTGTGCCTGGCTGTTGTATACCCGATAGGGAATAGAAATTGGGACAAACAGCAAGACCGGCTTGGGGTCTGCTCTATAATTGTAAAGGGGTGTAGGCAGGGGCGGACTGACCATTTGGAAACTCGGGCACTGCCCGAGGGCCCGGGGTCAGTAGGGGGCCCCTTGAGATGCCCCTGGTACCTTTTTCATAGGCTTTTTTGAGTTTGGGCAAGGACACAGGAACCCCATGATCCCCTATTGCCCGGGGGGCCCCATGAGTTGTCAGTCCGCCCCTGGGTGTCGGTGATCATGGGTACACCATTGACTAAACAAAGTCATGAGGATGGCCACATTTGGCCAGTGATGTCACCCAGGATCCCTCGGTTGCCTGGCCAGTAAATGACATTTGCTGCAAGAGTCGAGAGCACATCATCTCCAGTGGTTGTCTTGTTTTGTTTCGATGGGTTGGCGGCAGGGGCGGACTGACAACCCATGGGGCCCCCGGGCAATAGGGGATCATGGGGCCCCTGTGTCCTTGCCCAAACTCAAAAAAGCCTATGAAAAAGGTACCAGGGCCATCTCATGGGGCCCCCTACTGACCCGATGCCCGAGTTTCCAAATGGTCAGTCTGCCCCTGGTTGGCGGTCGTCGTTCATAGAGATTGACATGGATATACATCCCTGGACGGCCTAATTGGCAATGGATTTATACCATGGGACATTTTTTTTTAAGTTACAATTAACTTTAATACAATGTAATCTGATTTGCCATCCAATTGAATGAATTTAAAGGAGCACTTTTTACATTTTTTTCATCATTAGCCCTAGATAAAGGTTGAGGAAGATTTGTTTCAGCTGAGCAATAAAAGGCAGGTTTGAGAATTGAAGGAAGGCATGCAGAAGCCACGACTGCTCTATATTTTCCGTCATTACTCTTCCTTTGTCATCCTTTTATCTTGTCAGTCTGGATCTTTACATCTGCGGAAATATCTGGAGCACATTTCATTAGAGCTATTGTCCCCAGATCCTCCGTATCTCCCGCACAGCTCCGGGAAGATTCTTAGGATAAGCTCGATGTTGAGACAGCTGTCCAGTTAGCGCGCTTCCTAAGCTCTGCGCTCCTGCGTTCTCCAGGCCAGTGTTTTAGTCTTTAATAAACAGGGGTTTTGTCTCCTAGTGAACGGATTACGGGAGCTTGTGGTGTTTATAACCTAACCATGAACATAAGGCGCTTTCTGGGACCACTCGCAACCAAGAATCAATGTTCTGCTTGTTTTTCCTGGTTTATTGACAAAAATTGGATAAGAGAAGATTTCAGACAAGGTTTATTCTGTGTTGAGGGGCCTCAGGACTAGCAATGGGCAAGCGTGTTAGGCTTTCATTTGCGGGTGCTTTGGGTAAAGTTTGCAAATTGAAAACAGTAATTCAAACTGAATCAAAGTCAATGCAACCGAACGAGCCCCACTCAGGGCTAGGTAGTTAATAGGATGCTGACAGCCGCTGCCATCCTAGGAACCAATGAGGCATCCCTGGCACCATTCTGCTGCTGGCTGGGAGATTCCCTGGCTGACGGCCGAAGGTGGGAACACTGGCTGATCTCATTGACCAAATATGGCCATGTTGACCATATCAAAGTCAATGCAACCAACAGAGCCCCACTCAGATCTCATTGGCTGGTCGGATGGAGGTGGCTGCGGGCATCCTAGAAACCAATGAGGCATCCCTGGCACCATTCTGCTGCTGGCTTGGAGATTCCCTGGCTGACGGCCGAAGGTGGGAACACTGGCTGATCTCATTGACCAAATATGGCCATGTTGACCATATCAAAGTCAATGCAACCAACAGAGCCCCACTCAGATCTCATTGGCTGGTCGGATGGAGGTGGCTGCGGGCATCCTAGAAACCAATGAGGCATCCCTGGCACCATTCTACTGCTGGCTGGGAGATTCCCTGGACTACGGTCGAAGGTGGGAACACTGGCTGATCTCATTGACCAAATATGGCCATGATGACCATATCAAAGTCAATGCAACCAACAGAGCCCCACTCAGGGTTCATTGGCTGGTCGGATGGAGGTGGCTGCGGGCATCCTAGAAACCAATTAGGCATCCCTGGCACCATTCTGCTGCTGGCTTGGAGATTCCCTGGACTACGGTCGAAGGTGGTAATGCTGGCTGATGTCATTGACCAAATATGGCCATGATGACCATATCAAAGTCAATGCAACCAACAGAGCCCCACTCAGGGTTCATTGGCTGGTCGGATGGAGGTGGCTGCGGGCATCCTAGAAACCAATGAGGCATCCCTGGCACCATTCTGCTGCTGGCTGGGAGATTCCCTGGCCGACGGCCGAAGGTGGGAATGCTGGCTGATGTCATTGACCAAATATGGCCATGATCAGTTGCGGACTGACCATTTAGCCACTCGGGCACTGACCGAGGGCTCGGGGTCAGTAGGGGGCCCCATGAGATGCCCCTGGTACCTTTCATAGGCTTTTGTAGGTGTGGCTTGAGTGTGGGCAAGGACACAGGGGCCCCATGATTTCCTATTGCTCAGGGGTCCCATGAGTTGTCAGTCCGCCCCTGGCCATGACCATATCAAAGTCAATGCAACCAACAAAGCCCCACTCAGGGCTCATTGGCTGGTCAGATGCTGGTGGCTGAGGGCATCCTAGAAACCAATGAGGCATCCCCAGCACCATTCAGCTGCTGGCTGGGAGATTCCCCAGCAAACAGTTGACTGTAAATTAAAGGGTGGGAACGCTGGCTGACATCATTGATCAAATATGGCCGTTTCAAAGGCAATGCAACCCACATGAGTCCCACTCAGGGCTCAGTAGATAGTGGGATGCTGGCATCCTAGAAACCAATTAGGCATCCCCAGCACCATTCATCTGCCAACTGGGAGATTCCCTGGCCAACGGTTAAATGTAAATGAAGGGGTGGGAATGCTGGCTGACATCATTGAACAAATATGGCCCTGACCATTTCAAAGTCAACGCAACCAACATGAGCCTCACTCAGGGCTCATTGGATAGTCGGATGATGGAAACTGCAGGAATTCTAAAAACCAATGAGGCATCCCCAGCACCAGTCACCTGCTGGCTGGGAGATTCCCCAGCAAACAGTTGAATGTAAATTAAAGGGTGGGAACGCTGGCTGATATCATTGATCAAATATGGCCGTATCAAAGGCAATGCAACCCACACGAGCCCCACTCAGGGCTCAGTAGCTAGTGGGATGCTGGTGGCTGCTGGCATCCTAGAAACCAATGAGGCATCCCCATCACCATTCATCGGCCAACTGGGAGATTCCCTGGCCAACAGTTAAATATAAATGAAGGGTTGGGAATGCTGGCTGACATCATTGATCAAATATGGCCCTGACCACATCAAAGTCAATGCAACCAACCTGAGCCTCACTCAGGGCTCATTGGATAGTCGGATGCTGGCGACTACGGGAATTCTAAAAACCAATGAGGCATCCCCAGCACCATTCACCTGCTGGCTGGGAGATTCCCCAGCCAACAGTTATATGTAAATTAAAGGGTGGGAATGCTGGCTGACATCATTGATCAAATATGGCCGTATCAAAGGCAATGCAACCCACATGTGCCCCACTCACGGCTCAGTAGCTAGTGGGATGCTGGTGGCCGCTGGCATCCTAGAAACCAATGAGGCATCCCCATCACCATTCATCTGCTGGCTGGGCGATTTTCTGAACAACAGTTGAATGTAAATGAAGAGCTGGGAATGCTGGCTGATAGCATTGACCAAATATGGCCATGATCATAGCAAAGTCAATGCAACCAACTGAGTCCACTCAGGGTTCATTGGTTGGTAGGATGTTGGTGGCTGCTGGCATCTTAGCAACCAATGATGCATCCCAGCACCATTGAGCTGTGGCTGGGAGATTCCCCAGCCAACAGTTGAATGTAAACAAAGAGGTGGGAATGTTGGCTGACATCATTGACCAAATATGTGTTGGGAGTACACTGAGGTTCCTAGTTGTGCATATGTGTAAAACTTGTTGGTTCTCTCTTCCTTTTCTCTTCCTTTCTCTCTTTTCTATCTCTTCAAAACCAAGATGTCTGCTAAAATGTGTTCTGTATGTTTGCAACTTAAGCCACACAAGTAAAACAGTGTTCTGCCTCATCACAAGCTACCAGTGTCTTCTCTAACACATAACCAACAATATGGCCATGACCATATTAAAGTCATTGCAACCAACATGAGCCTCACTCAGGGCTTATTGGCTAGTTAGATGCTGGCATCTGCGGGAATCCTAAAAACCAATGAGGCATCCCCAGGACCATTCAGCTGCTGGCTTGGAGATTCCCCAGCCAACAGCTGAATGTAAATTAACGGGTGAGAATGCTGGCTAACATCCATGATCAAATATGGCCGTATCAAAGGCAATGCAACCCACATGAGCCCCACTCAGGGCTCATTGGCTAGTGAGATGCTGGTGGCCGCTGGCATCCTAGAAACCAATGAGGCATCCCCATCACCATTCAGCTGCCGGCTGTCATCATTGACCAAATATGGCCATGACCAAACTTGGTCAATGATGTCATTCAGCATCCCTGTGCCCTCCCCCTCTGCTCCAGCTGGCAGAATGGGGCCAGGTTTGCATCATTGGTTGCTAGGATGCCAGCGTCAGTCAGCATCCTAGCAATCCATGTAGTCTGAGCAGGAAGCTGCCAAACTGATTATTGAATGAATTTCTAGCAGCCGGAAGTACAGTTTGGTGGGCAGATCAAAGGACCATTTAGCTTGCCTGATCGGCAAATGGTTTTAATCCTTTCCCATACTATTCAAAACTGAACGAACACCTGAAGGATTCTGAAATGTCGTTAAGGTGGTCCCACGGTAGAGAAGTGAGAGGGGTCTATCTCTGTAGACCTGTACGTGTCCTTTGGGGCCTATTGTGATGCGTTAACATGCGTTATGTCATATGTTAATGTATGTTGTTTTAAGGCAGCCTATTAACCGAAATGAGCTGCCTAATGGACCACAACACAGCAAAAAGGCGCATGTACCATTTCTGGCATTGCACTGCACCTCAACCACATTGCACTGTAACGCAGCATACAGTGAAGGAAATGCGTATTTGCTCCCCTGCTGATGTTGAATGTTCTCCCCTCACACAGAAATGATCGGTCTAACAATGGAATGTTCGGTGTAACACTGAGAGACAGAATACAACAACAAATTCAGCAGAAATGCGTCTAACAAATGATGACTGATCTGCATGTTCATGAGGGAAATAAGTATTCCATCCCCTATCATTCAGCAGGATTTCTGGCTACCAGGTGTCTTTCATACAGGTAACAAGCTGAGATTAGAAGTAATCTCTTAAAGGGAGTGCTGCTAATCTCATTTTGTTACCTGTATAAAAGACACCTGTCCACAGGAGCAATCAAACCATCAGATTCCAAACTCTCCACCATGGCAAAGACCCAAGAGCTGTCCAAGGATGTCAGGGACAAGATGGTAGACCTACACAAGGCAGGACTGGGCTACCAAACTATGGCCAAGCAGCTTGGTGAGAAGGTGACAACAGTTGGTGCAATCATTCACAAATGGAAGAAACACAAAACAAGTGTCAGTCTCCCTAGGTCTGGTGCACCATGCAAGATCTCACCTCGTGGAGTGTCAATGATCATGAGAACAGTGAGGAATCATCCCAGAACTACACGTGAGGATCTTGTCAATGATCTCCAGGCAGCTGGGACCACAGTCACCAAGAAAACAATTGGTAACACACTACGCCGACAAGGACTGAAATCCTGCAGTGCCCACAAGGTCCCTCTGCTCAAGAAAGCACATGTCCAGGCCCGTCTGAAGTCTGCCACTGAACATCTGAATGATGCAGAGGAGGACTGGTGGGAAGTGTTGTGGTCAGATGAGACCAAAATCAAGCTCTTTGGCATCAACTCAACTCACCGTATTTGGAGGAGGAGGAATGCTGCCTATGACCCCAAGAACACAATCCCAACTGTGAAACATGGTGGTGGAAACATTCTGCTTTGGGGGTGTTTTTCTGCTAAGGGGACAGGACAACTGCACCGCATCAAAGGGACGATGGACGGGGCAATGTACCATCAAATCTTGGGTGAGAACCTTCTTCCCTCAGCCAGGGCATTGAAAATGGGTGGTGAATGGGTGTTCCAGCATGACAATGACCCAAAACACACGGCAAAGGCAACAAAGGAGCGGCTCAAGAAGAAGCACATTAAGGTTCTGGAGTGGCCTAGCCAGTCTCCAGACCTTCATCCGATTGAAAATCTGTGGAGGGAGCTAAAGTTCGAGTTGCCAAACATCAGCCACCAAACCTTAATGACTTGGAGAGGATCTGCCAAGAGGAGTGGGCCAAAATCCCTCCTGAGATGTGTGCGAACCTGGGGGCCAACTCCAGGAAACGTCTGACCTCTGTGATTGCCAACAAGGGATTTGCCACCAAGTACTAAGTCATGTTTTGTGAAGGGGATCAAATCCTTCTTTCCCTCATGAACATGCAGATCAGTCATCATTTGTTAGACACATTTCTGCTGAATTTGTTGTTTCTATTCTGTCTCTCAGTGTTACACCGAACATTCGATGTTTAGACCGATCATTTCTTTGTGAGGGGCGAACATTCAACATCAGCAGGGGAGCAAATACGCATTTCCTTCACTGTATGTCAGTCAGCTAGGTGTGTTGTGGAACCATTAGGGTTGATACTTTTGTTCAAAGAAACTACAGTCTGGAGGCAGGTGGGGTGAAGTGTAGGGCAGAGTGAGGGTTGACCACAGCGTACTTAATGCACCATGCTGACCCATGTGTGTCCAAATTGCACAAGCTGGTCAGACCAGTGGGAGGGGCTTAAAAGGGTATGCAAAAAAAAAAAAACCTGAGCCTATGCTTCTCTGGGTAAATATTGCATAATGAACTGACTTCGGGGGTCAGAAGTGCATAGCACACAGAGTGCAGGGGTCAGGAGTAAGTAAACATGCGGTACAGGAGTCAAGAGCAGGTAACACACAAAGTGTAGGGGTCGGAAGTGAAGAAAGTGTTCAGAGGTCAGACATGTGTAACACACACAATGCAGAGGTCAGGAGTACATAACACATAAAATGCAGGGGTTGGGAGTGTGTAACACACAGAGTGCAGGGTCATGGTAACTAACACATAGAGTGCAGGGGTCTTAAATAAGTAACGCACAGAGTACAGGGGTCAGGATAGCAATATACAGAGTGAATTGTCAGAAGTAAGCAATGCACAGAGTGCAGGAGTCAGGAGTAAGTAAACACGGGGTACAGGAATCAAGATCAGATAACATACAAAGTTCAGGGTTGGAAGTGAATACAGTGTTCAGAGGTCAGTCATGTGTAACATAATAAATGCAGGGGTCAGGAGTGCATAACACATGCAATGCAGGGGTTGGGAGTGTGTAACGCACAGAGTGCAGGGTCAGGGTAACTAACACATAGAGTGCAGGGGTCATAAATAAGTAACGCACAGAGTGCAGGGGTCTGGATTAAATAACACACAAAGAGCAGGGGCCAGGAGTAAGTTACAGACAGAATGCAGGGGTCATGAGTAAGTATCTCAGTGCACAGAGGTCAGGAGTAAGCAACACACAGAGTGCAAGAGCAGTAATAAGTAACACACAGAGTGCAGGCTCAGAAGTAGGCACTCAGAGTACAGAGGTCAGGAGTAAGTAACGCACAAAGTTCAAGGACCAGGCGTGATCAACAGAGTGCAGTGGTCAGGAGTAATTAACACAAAGACTGCAGGGGCAGGAGTATGTAACACACAGAATGCAGGTATCAGTAGAAAGTAATACACAGAGTGCAGGGGTCACGAGTATGTAACACACAAAGTGCAGAGGTCAGGAGTGAGAAATACACAGAGTGCAAGAGCAGAAATAAGTAACACAAAGAGTGCTGGGGTCAGGAGTAAGTAACGTACAGAGTGCAGGGGTCTGGATAGTATTATACAGAGTGAATTGGTCAGGAATAAGCAACACACAGAGTGCAGTGGTCAGGAGTAAGTAACGCACAGGGTTCAGGGGTCAGATGTAAGTAGCACACAGAGTGCAGGCTCAGAAGTAAGCGCACAGAGTACAGAGGTCAGGAGTAAGTAACGCACAAAGTTCAAGGGCCAGGAATGATCAACAGAGTGCAGTGGTCAGGAGTAAGTAACACACAGAGTGCAGGGGTCAGGAGTAAGTAACACACAGAGTGCAGTGGTCAAGAGTATGTAACAAACAGAGTGAAGGAGTCAGGAGTAGGTAACACACAGAATGCAGGGATCAGGAGATAGTAATACACAGAGTGCAGGGGTCACGAGTATGTAACACACAGAATGCAGAGGTCAGGAGTGAGAAATACACAGAGTGCAGGGATCAGGGGTAGGTAACACACAGAGTGCAGGGATCAGGAGATAGTAATACACAGAGTGCAGGGATCAGGAGTAGGTAACACACAGAGTGCAGAGGTCAGGAGTGAGAAATACACAGAGTGCAGGGATCAGGGGTAGGTAACACGCAGAGTGCAGGGGTCAGGAGTATGTAACACACAGAATGCAGGGATCAGGAGAAAGTAATACACAGAGTGCAGGGGTCAGGAGTATGTAACACACAGAATGCAGGGATCAGGAGATAGTAATACACAGAGTGCAGGGATCAGGGGTAGGTAACACGCAGAGTGCAGGGGTCAGGAGTAGGTAACACACAGAATGCAGGGATCAGGAGATAGTAATACACAGAGTGCAGGGATCAGGGGTAGGTAACACGTAGAGTGCAGGGGTCAGGAGTAGGTAACACACAGAATGCAGGGATCAGGAGATAGTAATACACAGAGTGCAGGGATCAGGGGTAGGTAACACGCAGAGTGCAGGGGTCAGGGGTAGGTAACACACAGAGTGCAGGGGTCAGGGGTAGGTAACACGCAGAGTGCAGGGGTCAGGAGTAGGTAACACACAGAATGCAGGGATCAGGAGATAGTAATACACAGAGTGCAGGGGTCAGGGGTAGGTAACACACAGAGTGCAGGGTCAGGAGTGACGTCCAGAATACAGAAGCCAAATGCTGTCTCACCTTCTCCTTCTTCCAGACCACATGTGATGAGCTGGAAAAGAAGACCACGGAGGTGGCACGGCTGTAGCTATAGCAGGACGCAGGCGTGATCCACCTGTGTCATGCCAACCAGCCATGACACTAAGCACCCATTTGTGTCCCATCTTGAATTAATTTGTGATCCAACATTTTACTTTAAAATCAGGAATGATCCCATATGATATGGGATGGGCGGCGCCCCTCGATGCCATTCAGATGTAACACGCTCAAATGGCCGATGCTTTGCAAAAGAGAGCCGCCACATCACAAGAGACTGTCACAAAAAACGGCCTGTATGGTACAAGAGACTGCTAAAGACTAGCAAGGTGGAGCAAAGTCCGGCACATGATTGCTACGGACGGGGCGACGTGACACGGTCTCTTTAAGGCAAATCGGGTGCAAATAAATGTAGCCATTTCCTTTTTTTTTTTTTATTTCTCTTTGGAAATCGTTAACATGGCAGAAATGGTTTGCAAACAATTGGATTTTATATTTATTTTTAGCCTGTCACCACTCCAGCTCCCACAATAGAAATATTTTCTCAATTACGGATTGCATAAATCTAAATATTTTCAAAGACCGCGACGACAATTTAGCATATAAGGAATCCGGACCGGCTGCCACGCTAAAAAAAGGTTTCTTCTGAGTTCAAGCAATTTCTGGAGAGGAAAGCAGAAGAATTATTTCGACCACTTCAATATTTTTCTTTTCAACAAAGGCGGAGACGATCTAATTCTCAGAATCACGCGGCGGATCTGCGATTGTGTGTGCCGCTGCTGGGATGGGGAATTGGGAACCCCTGTCTTAGCCATTTAAGGGGATCCTGGCGCCATACCATTCATATCAACAACAATATTCAGGGTAAGTAACACACAGAGTTCAGGGGTCAGGACTGAGTAAGGAGAAGAGTTCAGGGGTCAGGACTGAGTAATGAGAAGAGTTCAGGGGTCAGGACTGAGTAATGAGAAGAGTTCAGGGGTCAGGACTGAGTAATGAGAAGAGGTCTGGGGTCAGGACTGAGTAATGCAGAGTTCAGGGGTCAGGACTGAGTAATGAGAAGAGTTCAGGGGTCAGGACTGAGTAATGCAGAGTTCAGGGGTCAGGACTGAGCAATGAGAAGAGTTCAGGGGTCAGGACTGAGTAATGAGAAGAGTTCAGGGGTCAGGACTGAGTAATGAGAAGAGTTCAGGGGTCAGGACTGAGTAATGCAGAGTTCAGGGGTCAGGACTGAGCAATGAGAAGAGTTCAGGGGTCAGGACTGAGTAATGCCAAGAGTTCTGGGGTCAGGACTGAGTAATGAGAAGAGTTCAGGGGTCAGGACTGAGTAATGAGAAGAGTTCAGGGGTCAGGACTGAGTAATGAGAAGAGTTCAGGGGTCAGGACTGAGTAATGAGAAGAGTTCAGGGGTCAGGGCTGAGTAATGCAGAGTTTAGGGGTCAGGACTGAGTAATGAGAAGAGTTCAGGGGTCAGGACTGAGTAATGCAGAGTTCAGGGGTCAGGACTGAGTAATGCAGAGTTCAGGGGTCAGGATTGAGTAATGCAGAGTTCAGGGGGTCAATACTGAGCAATGCAAAGAGTTCAGGGGTCAGGATTAAGTAACCCATAGAGTTCAGGGGTCAGGATTGAGTAATGCAAAGAGTTCAGAGATCAGAGTAAGCTATGCAGAGTTCAGGGGTCATGAGAGTTCAGGGGTCAGGACTGAGTAATGAGAAGAGTTCAGGGGTCAGGACTGAGTAATGCAAAGAGTTCAGAGGTCAGGGCTGAGTAATGAGAAGAGTTCAGGGGTCAGGACTGAGTAATGAGAAGAGTTCAGGGGTCAGGGCTGAGTAATGAGAAGAGTTCAGGGGTCAGGACTGAGTAATGAGAAGAGTTCAGGGGTCAGGACTGAGTAATGAGAAGAGTTCAAGGGTCAGGACTGAGCAATGCAGAGTTCAGGGGTCAGGACTGAGCAATGCCAAGAGTTCTGGGGTCAGGACTGAGTAATGCAAAGAGTTCAGAGGTCAGGGCTGAGTAATGAGAAGAGTTCAGGGGTCAGGACTGAGTAATGCAGAGTTCAGGGGTCAGGGCTGAGTAATGAGAAGAGCTCAGGGGTCAGGACTGAGTAATGAGAAGAGTTCAGGGGTCAGGACTGAGCAATGCCATGAGTTCAGGGGTCAGTACTGAGTAATGCAGAGTTCAGGGGTCAGGACTGAGTAATGCAGAGTTCAGGGGTCAGGACTGAGTAATGCAGAGTTCAGGGGTCAGGACTGAGTAATGCAGAGTTCAGGGGTCAGGACTGAGTAATGCAGAGTTCAGGGGGTCAATACTGAGCAATGCAAAGAGTTCAGGGGTCAGGATTAAGTAACCCATAGAGTTCAGGGGTCAGGATTGAATAATGCAAAGAGTTCAGAGATCAGAGTAAGCTATGCAGAGTTCAGGGGTCATGAGTTGTTAGTCCGCCCCTGGAGGGGGCACTACAAGTCTATGACCCTTTTTCACCATGCGGTTTGGACGATGGACTCCACCATGTTTGTGGCCCCACATGGAGTACTTTTTTAGAAATGCAAGACTTGCTGCCCTCAACGGACCAGAGAAATCCAAAGAAACTGTGTGCAAAGAGAAAAACAGAGGGTGCACGGGCCTATAGGGCATCACCTTCTAAAAATGAGATTTATTGAATAAAAAAGTAGTATACTCACAAAGGAATAAAATCAAAGGCACAAGAAAGACAGCATGGTCCAATCTCCCTAGATTGGGGGTTTGTAGGGCTGTTGGGGGTTTGTAGACCTCCTATACTGACGCATTTCGAGGCAGAACCTCTTCCTTGGCTCTGAGGAAGAGGTTCCGCCTCGTCAGACATTTTGGACGTGCCTTTGATTTTATTCCTTTGTGAGTATACCACTTTTTAGTCAATAAGTCTCATTTTTAGAAGGTAACGCACCAGGCCCGTGCGCCCTCTGTTTGTTTCTTTACGCACGTTTCTGTGCAAGACAGGAAAGCGACCAATTTATTTATTTCAGGTACTTATATAGCGCCGTCAATTTTACGCAACGCTTTACACATATATATTATTATTATTATTATACAGTATTTATAAAGCGCCAATAGTTCGCTCAGCGCTGTACATTACAAAGGGGGACAGAACATGTGACAGAACAACAACAATACAATGCAAAACATGAGGGGATCGAGGGCCCTGCTCCTTGGAGCTTACAATCTAGGAGGGAGGGGATGGTGGTACAGGAGGAGATAGCTGTGGGGGATGGAGTGGTAGGAAGAGTGGAGGAGGTCGGCAAGTTAGCAGGGGGTGGGGTAGGCTTCCCTGAAGAGATGGGTTTTCAGGGTGCCCCTAAAGGAGAGGAGAGTAGGTGATAATCTGATGGGTTGGGGCAGGGAGTTCCAGAGGATGGGTGACACCCTGGAGAAGTCCTGGAGGCGGGCATGGGAGGAGGAGACCAGGGAACTAGAGAGAAGGAGGTCTTGTGAGGAGCGGAGTGTGCGTGTTGGGCGGTAATTGGATATTAGGTCGGTGATGTAGTTCGGGGCAGTATTGTGGACAAAGGGGTGTACAATCTAAGGTCCCTAACTTACATTTATATACATATTAGGGCCAATTTAGACAGGATCCAATTAACCTACCAGCATGTCTTTGTAGTGTGTGAGGAAACCGGAGTACCCGGAGGAAACACACGCAGTCACAGGGAGATTCTGCACGTGTTCCTGACACACAAGGTGTAAGCCAAGCCTATGTACTCATTTTTTTTTTTTTTACAGGTACATTTTACACCAATAGGTAGGCGATCTGTGAAGGGGGCCCAGACAGACAACACCACCCCAGGGGCGGACTGACCATTTGGAAACTCAGGCACTGCCTGAGGGCCCCGGGTCAGTAGGTGGCCCCATGAGATGCCCCTGGTACCTTTTTCATAGGCTTTTTTGAGTTTGGGCAAGGACACAGGGGCCCCATGATCCCCTATTGCCTGGGGCCCCATGAGTTGTCAGTCCGCCCCTGCACCACCCTATCATTTTATTTTACCGCAGGGTCCGCTTTAACACCTTGTGGTGTATTTTTGGGTGGAATTATCCCAAACCGCGTCACTTGAAATCATTATTATCCGCCGAGCTTCAGCCGTAAGCGATGTGACAGTTTGGAAGACAAGGTGTCACCAAAACGGAGACAAATCTCTTTATAAACTCCATTCTGACAGCGTGATTGGGAAAAAAAAAATGGGATTCTGCGAGTTCCAATTTTCCCCGACTCCAATTATGAAATGAAAATTTCCCATCAGGGCTCTTTCCGTCCGAGAGATGAAATGGCTCTTCCTGGAGATGTTTATGTCTTTTAGATATTAAAGAAAACTCTGCGCTAATTAAAAGTCAGGATATCTGAAAGGGAGAGCCGAGTCGATCTTCAGCCAGGACAGAAGTCGATTTGTCACCGTTACATTTATCTGAGAGTCATTATTGATGTGCTATTTACTATTTGTTTCTTGCATATTTTTTTTTTTTGATTGCACATCACAGCCTGGGCTCTGTGAACTGCGGGATGTAAAAAAATAAAAGTTCTGTGGGAACTGCATCCAATATGGCCTTTCTTCTATCCCCTCTCCGATACACGGGGGGGGGGGGGATAATGATTTGATCCCCTGCAGATTTTGTAAGTTTGCCCACTTACAAAGAAATGAAGGGTCATAAGTGTATTTTTAATGATAGAGACAGAATATCAACCGGAAATCCAGAAACAACACACAATACAAATGTTATAAACTGAGTTGCAGTTCAGTGAGTAAAATCAGTGTTTGATCCCCTACCAACCAACAATGATTCTGGCTCCCACAGACTGGCCATGTGCTCAAGTGGTTCCCAGTCCAACATTCTGTAGGTTCGAATGTTCGACCACAAACCAAACAGGGGGGTGTTCGGCCCATCACTAGTGGGGAGGTTTGAATGGAAGAAAGAGATTCTGTGGACAGGTGTCTTTTATACACATGAAGAGTTGTCATTAGGAGCGCCTTCTTACATTGACAGGACTAATCTGTGTACCCCATGAGCACATAGCCAATCTGTGGGAGCCGGAATCATTGTTGGTTGGTAGGGGATCAAATACTTATTTTACTCACTGAACTGCAACTCAGATTATAACAATTATAATTATAACAATTGAGTATTTTACAATTTGATATATAACAATTATATTTTGAGTATTATATGTTATAATTTGAGTATTTTACAATTTGATATATAACAATTATATTTTGAGTATTATATGTTATAATTTGAGTATTTTATCATTTGATATATAACAATTATAATTTATAATGAGTTGTCATTAGGAGGACCTTCTTACATTGACAGGACTAATCTGTGTACCACATGAACACATAGCCAGTCTGTGGGAGCCAGAATCATTGTTGGTTGGTAGGGGATCAAATACTTATTTTACTCACTGAACTGCAACTCAAATTATAACAATTTTAATTTGAGCATTATATATTATAATTATAATTTAAGTATTTTATAATTTGATACATAATTATAATTTGAGTATTATATATTATAATTATAATTTGAGTATTTTATAATTTGATACATAACAATTATAGGTTGAGTATTATATATTATAATTATAATTTGAGTATTTTATAATTTGATATATAACGATTATAATTTATATTAATAACGAGTTGTCATTAGGAGGACCTTCTTACATTGAGAGGACTAATCTGTGTACCCCATGAACACATAGCCAATCTGTGGGAGCCGGAATCATTGTTGGTTGGTACGGGATCAAATACTTATTTTACTCACTGAACTGCAACTCAGATTATAACAATTATAATTATAACAATTGAGTATTTTACAATTTGATATATAACAATTATATTTTGAGTATTATATGTTATAATTTGAATATTTTATCATTTGATATATAACAATTATAATTTGAGTATTATATGTTATAATTTGAGTATTTTATCATTTGATATATAACAATTATAATTTATAATGAGTTGTCATTAGGAGCACCTTCTTACATTGACAGGACTAATCTGTGTACCACATGAACACATAGCCAGTGTGTGGGAGCCAGAATCATTGTTGGTTGGTAGGGGATCAAATACTTATTTTACTCACTGAACTGCAATTATATTTATAACATTTGTATCGTGTGTTTTTTTCTGGATTTTTGGTTGATATTCTGTCTCTATCATTTAACCACCTCCCGTCTGCCATATAAGGTAATGATGGCGGTTCTCTCGTTCTGGGAGGAGTCATATGACGTCCTCCTACTCTAACCGCGCATGCGCAGCTCCGGAAGCGCGCAGCGCGGCGACCCTCGGACACAGCGGACCACCAATCAA
Source organism: Staurois parvus (assembly GCF_062004578.1). Classification (NCBI taxonomy): domain Eukaryota; kingdom Metazoa; phylum Chordata; class Amphibia; order Anura; family Ranidae; genus Staurois; species Staurois parvus. The sequence continues at coordinate 624,189 of NW_028319800.1, forward strand.
CGGAAAGAGCCGAAGATGTCAGTTCGGTCATGTGATCAGCTGTGTCCAATCACAGCTGGTCACATGTAAATAGGGAAATGCTGGTTATTGGCATTTCTCTCCTTACGAGCTGTCACGCTGACAGAGGAGAGGAGAGACAGTAATCGGCAATCCTCGGAGGGGACATCTACACTGATCATCAGGGCACTGATCATCAGTGTGCCCTGATGATCAGTGTGGCCCCAGAAGTGACACCTGTCAGTGCCCATCAATGCTAGCTGTCAGTGCTCATCAATACCACGTGCCAGTGCCCATCAGTGCCACATCAATGCAACATATCAGTGCCTACGAGTGCGCATCAGTGCCACATATCAGTGCCCATCTGAGCTGTCTTTCAGTGTCACCCATCAGTGCCAGTCAGCGCCACCTATCAGTGCTGCCAATCAGTGCCACCTATCAGTGCCAGTCAGTGTCGCCTATCAGTGCCCATCAGTGCTGCCTATCAGTGCCAGTCAGTGCCACCTAACAGTGTCAGTCAGTGCTGCCTATCAGTGCCACCTATCAGTGCCATATATGAGTGCTGCTTTTCAGTGCCCATCAGGGATGCCTGTCAATGCCCATCAGTGCCACCTACTAGTGCATCCTCATCAGTGCCCATCAGTTTCACCTATCAGTGCCCGTCAGTGCAGCCTCATTAGTGCAAATCAGTGAAGGAGAAAAATCACTTATTTACAAAATTTTATAACAAAAACTAAGAAAAAACATGTTTTTTTTTCTACATTTTCAGTTGTTTTTGGTTTGTTTAGCAAAAAATAAAAACCCCAGAGGTGATTAAATACCACCAAAAGGAAAGCTCTATCTGTCTCCAAAAAATTATAAAAATTACATATGGGTACAGTGTTGCATGACCGCACAATTGTCATTCAAAGTGTGATAGCGCTGAAAGCTGAAAACTGGCCTGGGCTGGAAGGGGGTAGAAGTGTCCTGTAGGCAGGAAGGGGGTAGAAGTGCCCTGTAGGCAGGAAGGGGGTAGAAGTGCCCTGTAGGCAGGAAGGGGGTAGAAGTGCCCTGTAGGCAGGAAGGGGGTAGAAATGTCCTGTAGGCAGGAAGGGGGTAGAAGTGTCCTGTAGGCAGGAAGGGGGTAGAAGTGTCCTGTAGGCAGGAAGGGGGTAGAAGTGCCCTGTAGGCAGGAAGGGGGTAGAAGTGCCCTGTAGGCAGGAAGGGGGTAGAAGTGCCCTGTAGGCAGGAAGGGGGTAGAAGTGCCCGGTAGGCAGGAAGGGGGTAGAAGTGCCCTGTAGGCAGGAAGGGGGTAGAAGTGCCCTGTAGGCAGGAAGGGGGTAGAAGTGCCCTGTAGGCAGGAAGGGGGTAGAAGTTTCCGGTAGACAGGAAGGGGGTAGAAGTGCCCTGTAGGCAGGAAGGGGGTAGAAGTGCCCTGTAGGCAGGAAGGGGGTAGAAGTGCCCGGTAGGCAGGAAGGGGGTAGAAGTGTCCTGTAGGCAGGAAGGGGGTATAAGTTTCCGGTAGGCAGGAAGGGGGTAGAAGTGTCCTGTAGGCAGGAAGGGGGTAGAAGTGTCCTGTAGGCAGGAAGGGGGTAGAAGTGCCCTGTAGGCAGGAAGGGGGTAGAAGTGCCCTGTAGGCAGGAAGGGAGTAGAAGTGCCCAGGAGGCAGGAAGGGGGTAGAAGTGCCCTGTAGGCAGGAAGGGAGTAGAAGTGCCCTGTAGGCAGGAAGGGGTAGAAGTGCCCAGGAGGCAGGAAGGGGGTATTAGTGCCCTGTAGGCGAGGGGTTAAATTACATCTATGATAAAAATGATAGCTCCTTTATTTCTGTGTAAGTGGACACATCTACACAATCTACAGGGGATCAAATCATTATTTCCCCCGATGTATGCTCAGTGCATGCTGTACTATACATTAACATCATCAGACTGCAGAATTCCAGGGGGTTCTGGAACAATAAAGGCTCAGGGGTCTGCAGGTCAGGTTGGCTGGTTTTGTTTTTTTAATGGTTGCAGATTATAGGTGTGTAGCACCCTCCTTGTTAGGCTGCTAGTTCGGTTAGGACCGTTAGGGGAATTTAGATCTTAGCTCTACTCAGAGGTGTATTTAGGTTTTGTGCTGCCCAAGGCAACGCAAAAATCGTCTGCCCCCAAGGACACGGGCCAACACCACCACCACCCTTCCGCGAAGAGAGCCTGACATTGACCAATAACACCCCTGCTGCCCCCCACCCGCAGGAGAGACTTCCACTACCACCCCCCACGATAGAGAGAAAGACACTCATCTTCACACCTCCAGACATCCCCAGGAACGAGAGTTATGCTCTGCATATACAGTTGTGTCCAAAATTATTCAACCCCCAATGCTGTAAAGGGGTTTAGGGACTATAGTGTACATTTGGAATTGTATTCAGAATCAAATCCTACAAGGACGTTGTAACTACCCAAATGCAACTAAAATGACATCAATTGTTTATGTAATACAGTAGTAAATGGTTCTTATGTGGTTTCTTCATTGCCACAATTATTCAACCCCTTAAAGACTACCACTCTGAAGAACAGAGGTTCATACAGGTGCTTTCCATCAGGTATTGAAAACACCTGTGGATGTCACCGAGCAGCAATCAAGCATAATAAGCACCAATTAGGCAGCTTTAAAATGACTGTGATACTCAGCTCCTTCTAGACATTTACTGGTGTGGTTACAAACATGGTGAAGGCAAGAGAATGGTCCAGGAAGACAAGAGAAGAGGTGATTTCTCTTCACAGGAAGGGCAATGGCTATAAGAAGATTGCAAAGATGTTAAACATACCAAGAGACACCTTAGGAAGCATCATTCGCAAATTCAAGGCAAAGGGCACTGTTGAAACGCTACCTGGTCGTGGCAGAAAGAAGATGCTGACTTCGACTGCTGTGCGCTACCTGAAGCGTAGAGTGGAGAGAAGTCCCCGTGTGACTGCTGAGGAACTGAGAAAAGATTTGTCAGATGTGGGTACAGAAGTTTCAGCCCAGACAATAAGACGCACACTGCGTAATGAAGGCCTCCGTGCCAGAACTCCCAGGCGTACCCCCTTGCTGTCTCCAAAGAATAAGAAGAGTCGACTGCAGTATGCCAAAAGCCATGTGGACAAACCACAAAAGTTGTGGGATAGTGTTCTGTGGACTGATGAAACAAAATTAGAACTGTTTGGGCCCATGGATCAACGCTATGTTTGGAGGAGGAAGAACAAGGCCTATGATGAAAAGAACACCTTGCCTACTGTGAAGCATGGTGGAGGGTCAATCATGCTTTGGGGCTGTTTTGCTTCTGCAGGTACAGGGAAGCTTCAGCGTGTGCAAGGTACCATGAATTCTCTTCAGTACCAGGAGATATTGGATGGAAACGTGATGCAGTCCGTCACACACCTGAGGCTTGGGAGACGTTGGACCTTTCAACAGGACAATGATCCCAAGCATACCTCCAAGTCCACTAGAGCATGGTTGCAGAGGAAAGGCTGGAACATTTTGGAGTGGCCATCGCAGTCACCAGACTTAAATCCGATTGAGAACCTCTGGTGGGACTTAAAGAAAGCAGTTGCAGTGCGCAAGCCTAAGAATGTGACTGAACTGGAGGCCTTTGCCCATGAAGAATGGGCGAAGATACCCGTAGATCGCTGCAAGACACTTGTGTCAAGCTATGCTTCACGTTTAAAAGCTGTTATAACTGTAAAAGGATGCTGTACTAAGTACTAAGATTGAATGTCACTTGGGGGTTGAATAAAACTGATAATGCTGTGAGCACAGAAAAGACATTTGTGGTTATTTCATTATAACTGTTATGTTATATTTGTCTGACCTACAAGTGCCTCTTTAATGTAAATGTAAGCAAGATGACTGAATGATCAAAAGCAATGTCAAACTGGCCAAAACACTCAATTTCAGTGGGGGTTGAATAATTTTGGACACAACTGTACCATCAAGCAGCCTACAGCCTGTCTCGGATCCCACCTGGTTCCAATGGCGCACATGTCCCATCTTCCATCCCTTCTTCTGGGGGGAGGTGCTGCCCCCCTGAAAAATGACACCCTAGGCAAATGCCTTGCTTGCCTTGTGGTAAATACACCCCTGGCTCTACTGTAATCAGTTGAGCTGCTTGTGATTATTTTCGGCTGTCCTGTTTCTCACTGGTTGCAGGATTGACTGCTTCCCCCTTTCTTCTGGATGGTTCTGGAATGTAGTGGGCTGGGAGAGTCAAATCAGCAGCTCAATATCTACGCAATCCCAACCAATCCCTGAGGGAGGGTGCCCAGTAGGTGGCTGGGAAGGAGCATAAATAGTTTGCGGCCTGGAACAGAGGAGTTCTTGTCCAGTAGTAAGAGATCCCAGCCTGAGGGGCTGCTGCCCTTCTGGGCAGTCAAGCTGTGTTTTCTACTGCTCATCAAGGTGCTACACGGGGAGACGATTCTACTGAACTTTGCTGGAGTTGACTGAGGGACTCCTTTTTTGGGGGATCTGCTTTGAGGAATTCACAGGAGAACTGTCTAGAAGATATTAGAAGGAGGCATCCAATTATCCAAGGACATTGGTGAGAGATGCCAGTGACTGTGTACTGCTGCTATCCCACTTGTATCAGAGTGAGCTTCTGCTTAAATGTCAATGTGACGGGAGTCACTTTGGGTGGGGGGCCCATGGAACACAGCTCACTTAAGAGAGGTGGGGAGACCCCTGTCTCAGCTCCCCATATCCCTCTTATGTGTAAGTCACCCTGTGCCTGTTAGGGGTGCAGGGTGAAATGTCCTGCTATTGTGTAGATATGTATAGGTGGGGTGTGGGGGTTGTTCATTGTTTAATGCCATGTGGTTGTCCCATTGTGTGTCTATTGTGTGTCTTGCTTGGGAGCTAACTATTATGGGATGTATGTGTTTGTGTATTGGCTTGGTGGGGGGTGTCTGCTGTGTGTCTCTTGTTACTAAATGTATTGCCCCGCCCTGTGTATATATCTTGTGTCTGTGTTAAAATAAAGCAGTCTATCTCCTGGTTTCCTTCAAGTCTGGTCTTGTCTCGTCTTGTATGGCCAGCGGTGGTGTCCGTGGATCTGTGTTCGGACAGGGGAGCGGGGGTCTAACGGAAATACCCGTTACAGTCAACATTGCTTATGGTGTCCCCGTGTAGCTCAGCCCATTATTTGCTGCTGCAAGGTCTGTGCTCAGATTTTATATGAGAAAGATAGATGTCCTCAGGTTGCTGGAGTATCCCATGGTCACCCTACACCCATCCATGTTCAAGTTTTCAATAAAGCATCAGAAAAGGGTACCTATAGAGTGATCCTTGAACCCAAAGAGTGACTGAGACGGTGTCCCTGGCTGCTAGCGCATCTACTGGGAAGGAACCCAAGGGACCCAAACAGCGGGCCCTTTTGGGGGGAGAGTGCTAAAGGTGCAATGATGGGAAAAAATGGCGTAGCCGTTTGGTTCAGTGCATTTTTCAGATCTTCTGTCTCCATGAGCCTAGGAAGGCGGTCATTTCCGTCTAGCAGCCATCACCGATCATTTGCGCAGAGCATCTTGTCCTGCGGACAAGTTCATTATTAGAAGCCCTGCTTTGAAAATTTCCAATCATGCTCGGCGATCTCCCGTGTGTAGATTGTGTGTCATCGCTTGTAATTTCCTGCCTGCTGGGCGAGCAAACGAATGGCCGCGGCGTTTACCGCCAGGCGGGCCTGGGACGTCCAGGGCCGGGGAGATTGCCTCTATTTGCAGCTTTGATGTCTGAATCTGTCACAAACTGATTACTTTATGATTTCATTAGCATCTAGAAAATTGAAATTCGCATCGCCGTGAGAAGTGGCGAGGGTGATAGAGTATTGTTTGTGAAATTTCTGTAATTTAATGACAAGCAAGGCTGCAAGCTGGAGGATGCCATCAGAGTAATAATAGAAGGCCATTGGACTTTAGTTGTTACATGACAGTAATGAGGAAACGGCAAATCAATTGGATATATCGTAGAGTGTGCAGCTCTGGAAAAGGTAGAGGGACAGGAGCTCCAGGGTCAGGCTATCAACAGGCATAAAACAGCAAATAGATAGAAAGGGGGGTATATGGCGCAATGAACGTCATGTATATACTAATGATATAATGAGTCCAGCAAAAAGTCCATAAGCTCAATTGGAACATCCAGGACAACTTCTTACTGGCCTCAGACACTTGATGCAGCACCTCCTTAGAGACTGAAGTGGTTCTGGGTGAACAGATAGAGGAGAGGGCGTAATCTAAGTGTAACATAAAACGTATTTACTGGATTGAAAGACAATTGGCAATTTACACAAACAGTTAAAAGAACTCACTCATCAATCAAGGTGTCAGAGTCCTGTCCACGGCAGAAGTTCTAGAAGATCTGGCATTTCTGCCAGTACTCTGCATGGCCGCATAAGTACACATCAGCCTCAGTTTGGTGCCAGAAGGCCTTTATAAGGAGGCTCATCACTTCCTCTGGTTGCTGGATGATCTCTAGCTCCCTGTGCCCTGTTCCTGTTTCCTGTGATTGTGACCTGTGATTTCCTGTTACTGACTCGGCTTGCTCCTGGACCGGTCTACTCTGATTTACCCCCTGATCTGACCTCGGCTTGGCTTACGGATACTCTTTCTCTCTCTCGCTCCTCTGTGTATGACCTCGGCTATCCCATCTGACTACGTCTGCTCTGATTTCCACCTGGTACCTGACCTTGGCTTGAACCGACTACCCAGTAAACATCTAAATCTCGGAAGGGCTTGCATACCATGCACAGGCGCCTCCTGTCTGCAGACCTATCTCCGTGCACCAGCTGTGCTTCTGAGTGGACCACCAACCAGCACTCCTACAGGCGACCTGTGCAACTTTGGGCCTGACTCCCGCTGTCCCACTCTCAGGGGAGTCCGGAACTTAGCCACAAGGAAGCCCTCTCTCCATTGGCCTCCATCACCAGGTACGTGAGATTAGGGCAAGGGTCTCGAAACTATGGCCCTCCAGGTTTTGAGGATCTGCAAGTCCCATGAGGCCTTGCAAGATGCTGACAGCCATGAGCAAGAGTCCCAGAGGCAGATGCATGATGGGACTTGTAGTACTTCAACAGCTGGAGGGCCATAGTTTGGAGACCCCTGAGTTAGGGCTTCTGGTGGTAATCGTCAGCAACACCTTGCTACAAGCACACTTTTAACTGTTTGTATAAGTTGCTGTGACGGGAGTCACATTGGGTGGGGAGCCCATGGAACAGAGCCCCCTTTGGAGAGGTGGGGAGACCCCTGTCTCAGCTCCCCATATCCCTATTATGTGTAAGTCACCCTGTGCCTGTTAGGGGTACAGGGTGAAATGTTCTGCTATTGAGTAGACATGTATAGGTGGGGTGTGGGGGGTTATTCATTGTTTACTGCCACGTAGTCCCATTGTTCTATTGTATCTTGCTTGCTAGCAAACTATTATGGGATGTATGTGTTTGTGTGTATTGGCTTGGCGGGGGGTGTCTGCTGTGTATCTCTAGTTACTAAATGTTTTGCCCCGCCCTGTGTATATATCTTGTGTCTGTGTTAAAATAAAGCAGTCTATGTCCTGTTTTAATACAAGTCTGGTCTTGTCTCGTCTTGTATGGTCAGCGGTGGGGTCCGTGGATCTGTGTTCGGACAGGGGAGCGGAAGTCTAACGGAAATACCCTGGTGCAGTCGGGGTCCGGTTCCGTTACAGTTGCCAAATGTCTTTCACTCCAATAAATATGTCTTATATTACACTTAGATCACGCCCTCTCGTCTCTCTATCAAACAGGTGTATTGGTAGCGCCACTGAACCCAAAACATGAAGGAAAAACAATTTAGATCCAAATTTTTGAGGCAGCTCTCTGTCAGCTGATGTATCCTCAATACTTCCCCCTTCATCAGGGCATCCAAAACAAAGCACAGGTTCCAGCACTCCACAGTTGGAGGGGGATCTAAAGAAGATCATACAATTTAATTATAAAAGGTATCTTCTGGTGCCCTGATTTATTCCTTCCCCTTGCTACAGCCAGGGCTGCTGTTAGAAACCATGAGGCCCCACACAGCCAACCTGAAAGGGCCCCCCTCAAAAAAACAACAAGCAAACACAGTTGTGAATGAACACAGTAAGTGATTGGTACTGATCACTCATTGTGTTCATTCAGGAAAGGAAGGGGCTGGTAAATGTGATATATTTACCAGCCCCTTCCCCGCTCTCCTGAGGAATCCTATTGTGTGCATGCAGTTGCCAGTGGGAAGGAGAGGAGGGAAGGTGGCATCACTGTGGGGATGGGGGCATACAGGGGGTGCTGGGCAGTAGGGTAAATGTATGGTGCACATGGAGGGTAATAGGTGCAGCAGGAGGGGCAATTACTGAGGCCAATCCCTTGTCTGACTCTCTGCTTCAGCTGAAAGTCAGTGGGAGGAAGAGGAGAAGAAGCCATCTTGCAGCTGCTGCAGAGAGAACCATACAGGGGATCTGTTCCAGTAATTGACCCCACCCTCCACCAGCCATGCCGATCACTGCCCACATCAATTCACCCATCCGCCTGGGCCCCCCTGCTGGCCTGGTCCCCATACAGGGGGAATGGTGGTACCCCCTTATCCAACACCCTAGTTGCAGCTATTTCCATGTCTTCTCTGCGGGATTTGGATAGAGGGAATGCTACTGAGTTTAATTGCCCAGCTTGGCTAAGGAGAACATATTATTCTGACATTGTGAACATGTCAGTAGACAGTCCTTGGGTCCTTCCTGACCATCCCACCCACCTTTCACAAGGTCCAACCTTCCATCCTTTATGGTCACTGGCTTTAATAGCTTGGCTAAGGAAGCCAGAGTCCTGAGAGTCATGGGAATCTTTGAATTGGTTACATTATTTTGAGGTTCAGGTTTTGAGGTACCAGGTTGAAGATTTCAAGTTGAAGGGCCCATTCCTTTTTCAGGTGGTGTCAACTGAGGTAATATGGGTTCCAAATGCCCCCTCCTAGCATCACTGGACAGTGTTTCTCCATCCATGAAATGATCGTGTTTGCTTTCTTCAAGGCTGCATAACTCCTGGAACCCCCCTGGGGACTGACATAGTCCACAACCATTGCATTATCTGATTGGGTGTCCCTGAAGGGGGGCTTTGGAGCTTATACAGGGGTGACTCCCCAGGACTGGGGTCCCAAGGGATGGTGCTGATGCCTGACCAGGCAATCACATGTTCCCCAATACCTAGAAGTACCAATTCACTGGGGGAAAGGGAGAGACAGGGGAGTAAAAAAAGTAAATATATGTGTCAAAGACAGGGGTCTATATTCAAAGGAAGAAAGACAGTCTGGGTGATCTCAGAAGCATACTTGAGGTATAAGAGGCAGCTGTAGATAATGATGGTGGAGTGTAGTAAGCCAGATGACTACAGTGACCAGATGACACAAGATGCTTTGTGGTGCACTGGATTCACATGCAAACATAGGCAAAGGATGTCACTGAGTCCCTGGTATACTAGACACACTGTGAAGTCACTGGGTACACTAGGTGCACTGAAGTCACTGGTTCTAATGGGAGCGGTGGCATCAATGGGTCTACTTGGCACAATAGTGTCACTGGGTCTATTGGGTGTGTAGCACCCTCCTAGGAAAGCTAGCTAATTTTTTTTTAGTAGGAGGCTGAGTAGCAGCTGGAAAAATAGTCAGACGGGTCAAATTTGGGTCAGGGCTGAGAGGCTCTGCAGATCAGCTATTTGATACTTCCCCCTGATCTAGAGACTTGGAGAAATCTCTAGAACTCAGTGGATGGGGGTGAGGAGTGGAATGATCTGTATGCTTAGGGGACCCTGACCAATCCCCAAACAGGAGGCTTGGCATGGGGTTGGGACAGCCCTTAAGCATAGAGGAGCCTATTCAGTAGCAGGGAGAGTTCATGTGGAAGATGTGAGAGCAGGAGCTGGAGTGTGGAGCCTGAGAGGGGGCCCTAACCACCCCCCTGAGAAAGGACCATCTGCGGAGCCCAGGAAAGAAGCCAACCCAGCAGAAGGCCTAAAGGTAGCTACCAACCTGCAGCTTGCAGAAGAGAGACAGTGAGTTCTTTTACAACCCCTGGACCAGAGTAGGGGAGAGGAAATTTGGGTGGGAAACTTAACTAGTCCCCAGCTGGACTGTGCTTCAAAGTTGCAGGCTCTAGATCCCCTTGTCCATGGATTCCTCCAGACATCTGGATAAAAGAGAACTATCTGGGGTTTGGGGTGATACATCAAGAGAGTCTGGAGAGCTCTCCAAGAAGAGAAACCCTTCTATGGACTTGTACATAGTTTCAGGAAGTTGTCCTCTATTTAACAGTTCCTTGGGCATCCCATGCACCCCTCAACCCCATCCAAGTTATTAACCCCTTTAATAAAATCACAAAAAAAAAGCTCAATGACTGTTTGCTGTCTCTGGAGTGCAAAACCTGAAGGGAATGCGTATTGTCTGGCTGTGTAGGGGGACCCAAATCTTCAGCAACTCCTAAGGGGGTAGTGCTACAGGTGCACTGGAGTCAAAGGGGAAAATAAGAACTTTGGAGTCACTGGGTACACTGGGCACAATGGAGTCACAGGGTACACTAGGTACACTGAAGTCACAGAGTATACTGGGCACACTGGAGTCACTGCATCTACTGGGCACACTGGAGTCACTGCATCTACTGGGCAAACTGGAGTCACTGCATCTACTGGGCACGATGGAGTCACTGAGTCTACTGAGCACACTGGAGTCACTGGGTCTACTGGGCACAATGGAATCACAGGGTACTCTAGGTTCACTGGAGTCACAGGGTTCACTGGGCACACTGGAGTCACTGGATTTACTGGGTAAAATGGAGTCACTGAGTCTATGGGGCACAATGGAGTCACTGGGTCTACTGAGCACACTGGAGTCACTGGGTCTACTGGGTGCACTAGAGTCACAGGGTACACTTGGCACATTGGAGTCACTGGGTATAGTGGGCAGACTAGAGTCACCAAGTACACTGGCCACACTGTGGGCTGTCAGGCAAGGAAGATGCTCCGGTAAGTTCTGCAGCATGGGGGGGGGGGGGTGAGACTGCTAAAGCACGGCATTACGTTGCTTGAATGCCGAACCACATACTGTTTCACAATTTGAATGCAAATCAAGAGAGCTGTTTCCTGATTGGCTGTGGTGGCGATCATGAGAGCTGTCCCCTGATTGGCTACAGTGTCCTGGAAGAGCCGGTAGCAGCACACCAGTGATGAGAGACCTAACACTGGTAAGAGACCTCAGAGGAAGTGAATGTGGCAGTAAGGTAAGTACAGTTGTGTCCAAAATTATTCAACCCCCAATGCTGTAAAGGGGTTTAGGGACTATAGTGTACATTTGGAATTGTATTCAGAATCAAATCCTACAAGGACGTTGTAACTACCCAAATGCAACTAAAATGACATCAATTGTTTATGTAATACAGTAGTAAATGGTTCTTATGTGGTTTCTTCATTGCCACAATTATTCAACCCCTTAAAGACTACCACTCTGAAGAACAGAGGTTCATACAGGTGCTTTCCATCAGGTATTGAAAACACCTGTGGATGTCACCGAGCAGCAATCAAGCATAATAAGCACCAATTAGGCAGCTTTAAAATGACTGTGATACTCAGCTCCTTCTAGACATTTACTGGTGTGGTTACAAACATGGTGAAGGCAAGAGAATGGTCCAGGAAGACAAGAGAAGAGGTGATTTCTCTTCACAGGAAGGGCAATGGCTATAAGAAGATTGCAAAGATGTTAAACATACCAAGAGACACCTTAGGAAGCATCATTCGCAAATTCAAGGCAAAGGGCACTGTTGAAACGCTACCTGGTCGTGGCAGAAAGAAGATGCTGACTTCGACTGCTGTGCGCTACCTGAAGCGTAGAGTGGAGAGAAGTCCCCGTGTGACTGCTGAGGAACTGAGAAAAGATTTGTCAGATGTGGGTACAGAAGTTTCAGCCCAGACAATAAGACGCACACTGCGTAATGAAGGCCTCCGTGCCAGAACTCCCAGGCGTACCCCCTTGCTGTCTCCAAAGAATAAGAAGAGTCGACTGCAGTATGCCAAAAGCCATGTGGACAAACCACAAAAGTTGTGGGATAGTGTTCTGTGGACTGATGAAACAAAATTAGAACTGTTTGGGCCCATGGATCAACGCTATGTTTGGAGGAGGAAGAACAAGGCCTATGATGAAAAGAACACCTTGCCTACTGTGAAGCATGGTGGAGGGTCAATCATGCTTTGGGGCTGTTTTGCTTCTGCAGGTACAGGGAAGCTTCAGCGTGTGCAAGGTACCATGAATTCTCTTCAGTACCAGGAGATATTGGATGGAAACGTGATGCAGTCCGTCACACACCTGAGGCTTGGGAGACGTTGGACCTTTCAACAGGACAATGATCCCAAGCATACCTCCAAGTCCACTAGAGCATGGTTGCAGAGGAAAGGCTGGAACATTTTGGAGTGGCCATCGCAGTCACCAGACTTAAATCCGATTGAGAACCTCTGGTGGGACTTAAAGAAAGCAGTTGCAGTGCGCAAGCCTAAGAATGTGACTGAACTGGAGGCCTTTGCCCATGAAGAATGGGCGAAGATACCCGTAGATCGCTGCAAGACACTTGTGTCAAGCTATGCTTCACGTTTAAAAGCTGTTATAACTGTAAAAGGATGCTGTACTAAGTACTAAGATTGAATGTCACTTGGGGGTTGAATAAAACTGATAATGCTGTGAGCACAGAAAAGACATTTGTGGTTATTTCATTATAACTGTTATGTTATATTTGTCTGACCTACAAGTGCCTCTTTAATGTAAATGTAAGCAAGATGACTGAATGATCAAAAGCAATGTCAAACTGGCCAAAACACTCAATTTCAGTGGGGGTTGAATAATTTTGGACACAACTGTATATACAGCTTGGGGATTGACATTAGAACTGAACCTGTTGATCTTCCCTGCCTGGGCAAAGCACAGTTTTCCTGTAAAATGGAAAAATTATTAGACGAAAAATAAAAAAAAACTACCAAAAAAAACAATTCTTTGAATTAGACACTGACCAGAAGGAGGAATTTGCTCTGCATGGCCCCCAGCTGGTACAAAGCCAGGACGCCATTCACAGCACTGAACGTGAGGCAAGATGACTTCAGATCGTCTGAGTGTCCGAGGCAGATTAACAAAGATGTACTGTAGATTAAAAAGCATTTAAATGCAAAAGCTGCTGACTCTGCTAAACTCGATTTTCGGCAAACTTTTATGTCAAAGATATCTATGACGCTGTAATAACTGGGAAGAACAAATTAGGAGGATCACCAATTCAGCACTTTTTCATTCTCTTGAATATTTGCCTGTAAATATCTATAGCCTCTTATACAGAGAGCCTCTTCTGTTCCCTTCTCTGATTTAGTTTTCACTTTGTGACCGGAGCCTGACTTTCCCTGACTTTATGGCTAAGCTCCAACAGTTACCTTTTCGCCTGTTGAGTGGCCTTATTGGACGTCGTAAAAATACAGAAAGGAGTCCCAACCCAAAATTGGATAAAAGGGTACAAAAAATATCCAATGCACCCTTTCGCCAACCCTCTTATGCTTCTAAATGGGCCTCAGATCCTGGAGCACAACTGGAGCGAGAAGATTAAGATGACATTTGGGTAACAACCAAATCTTCCTCTCAGAACATTCTAGCTGTAGGATCTAATTACAAGGTTGTTCGGAGTTGGTACTTGTTCCCGGCAAGAATTTACAAATTTTTACTTGGATACCCCTCATTGTGTTTCTGAGATTGTGGGGAGACAGGTACACATGCTCACATTTGGTGGACGTGTCCGATTAAACGACAAATTTGGGCCGAGATCTTCATGATGGCCTCTACCCTTGTTAATACCTCTTTAGAGCCTGACCAGCATTAGCACTATTGAACCACTGTACTCCTGATTTCCCCAGAGACCAATTGACGCTCTTATTGCAAGCTAGGACGGCGTCTAAACAAACCATAGCAAGGGATTGAAAGACCCCAACACTTTGTACCCTGGAGACCAAAAATAGGATCACCCGAGCTGTGATACATAGTAAAATTGAGGCCACCATACATGATACGTATGGGCTAGGGCAGGGGTGGGCAAACTTTTTGACTTGAGGGCCGCAATGGGTTCATATATTGGACCCGGGGGCCGGACCAAGAGTAGATGAATGATGTGTATGTGTCATCCATAGTAAGTATAGTAATATTCCCCCATAGTAAGCATAGTAATTAATCCCCCATATAGTAATTCATCCCCCATAGTAATTCATCCCCCATATAGTAATTCATCCCCCATAGTAATTCATCCCCCATATAGTAATTCATCCCCCATAGTAATTCATCCCCCATATAGTAATTCATCCCCCATATAGTAATTCATCCTCATAGTAATTCATCCCCCATAGTAATTCATCCCCCATAGTAATTCAGCCCCCATATAGTAATTCATCCCCCATAGTAATTCATCCCCCATATAGTAATTAATCCCCCAAAGTAATTCATCCCCCATATAGTAATTAATCCCCCATAGTAATTCATCCCCCATATAGTAATTCATCCCCCCTATAGTAATTCATCCCCCATAGTAATTCATCCCCCCTATAGTAATTCATCCCCCCTATAGTAATTCATCCGCCATAGTAATTCATCCCCCCTATAGTAATTCATCCCCCATAGTAATTAATCCCCCCTATAGTAATTCATTCCCCATATTAATTCATCCCCCATATAGTAATTCATCCCCCTTGTAATTCATCCCCCATATAGTAATTCATCCCCCATAGTAATTCATCCCCCCTATAGTAATTCATCCCCCATATAGTAATTCATCCCCCATATTAATTCATCCCCCCTATAGTAATTCATCCCCCATATAGTAATTCATCCCCCATATAGTAATTCATCCCCCATATAGTAATTCATTCCCCATATTAATTCATACCCCATATTAAGTCCCCAAGTCCCCCCTGTGTCAATTCACTTACCTTTGCTCCGCGCGTTCCTCTCGCCGTGTTCCCGCGCCGTTCCGGTGTAGCTTGAAAATCTGTCTCCTATGAGGATCTGTCCCCCTCGACGTATCTGCGCATGTGCCAGTTTCAGGCATTAGCAGCCGATCGGCGATCTCCGGCACATGCGCAGATACGTCGAGGGGGACAGATCCTCATAGGAGACAGATTTTCATGCTACACCGGTCTTCAGGGCGGACTGTGAGAGGAGCCTAGCTCCCCTCACGTTCGTCACGCTGCCCCGCCTACACACATCCTGACAGCCATCCTGACAGTATCAGGCTCCGCGGGCTGGATTAAAAGGTCCGCCGGGCCGTATACGGCCCGCGGGCCGTAGTTTGCCCATTGCTGGGCTAGGGAAACAAAGAAAAGGAAAACCAAAAAAAGAAGACGATAGATGAAGAGGAAAGCAGGAAGGTCAGCTGTTCAAACTGGGCCAGGGCCCCAATTCACATCCTTGGTCCCAATTGGAGAGTAAAGGCTCAAGAAGGGGTCAAACCCAAGTGGAAGGAAATGGTCCACCCATGGCTGCTAAACATTAAGGTGCCTAGGTATCATTTATTTATTTATTTCAAGTACTTATATCGTGCTGTCAATTTACGCAGCACAGTGGCTAAATGGCTAACACTTCCGCCTGGCAGTACTGGGGTCGCTGGTTCAAATCCCAACCATGGCACGACCTGCCTGGAGTTTGCATGTTCTCCCTGTGCCTGCGTGGGTTTCCTCCGGGTACTCTGGTTTCCTCCCACTCTCCAAAGACATGCTGGTAGGTTAATTAGCTCCTGTCTAAATTGTCCCTAGTATGTGTATGTATGAATGTGAGTTAGGGACCTTAGACTGTACACCCCTTGAGGGTTAGGGATCTTAGATTGTACGCCCCTTGAGGGTTAGGGATCTTAGATTGTACGCCCCTTGAGGGTTAGGAACCTTAGATTGTACGCCCCTTGAGGGTTAGGGATCTTAGATTGTACGCCCCTTGAGGGTTAGGGATCTTAGATTGTACGCCCCTTGAGGGTTAGGGACCTTAGATTGTACGCCCCTTGAGGGTTAGGGACCTTAGATTGTATGCCCCTTGAGGGTTAGGGACCTTAGATTGTACGCCCCTTGAGGGTTAGGGACCTTAGATTGTACGCCCCTTGAGGGTTAGGGACCTTAGATTGTACGCCCCTTGAGGGTTAGGGACCTTAGATTGTACGCCCCTTGAGGGTTAGGGACCTTAGATTGTACGCCCCTTGAGGGTTAGGGACTAATGTGAATGTATAATATATATGTAAAGCGCTGCGTAAATTGACGGCACGATATAAGTACCTGAAATAAATAAATAAATGATACCTAAGCACCTTAATGTTTAGCAGCCATGGGTGGACCATTTCCTTCCACTTGGGTTTGACCCCTTCTTGAGCCTTTACTCTCCAATTGGGACCAAGGATGTGAACTGGGGCCCTGGCCCAGTTTGAACAGCTGACCTCCTTACTTTCCTCCTCATCTATCATCTTCTTTTTTTGGTTTTCCTTTTCTTTGTTTCCCTAGCATCATATTTGAATTTTTTCGTGCATATTATGTGTACATTTTGTGCCTTCCAATCCTGGATTGACTGCCAGCATTATATTCCCTGATCCATGGATTTATACTACTTTCATTTTTTGAGGGCTTCGAGCCTCTGTCCTTTTCACCTGCAACCAATTGTTGGATCATTTCTCCTCATTGTCTCTTTACTTTGTATGACTTATTGTTATGATTCTTGTACTATATACGCACCATGTGGATCACCCATTTTTTCATACGTGTCCTGCACTACTGTCATGTACCTGGTTGGGGAGCCTGACGTGGAGAGGACGATTCCCCCTCGGAGCCCCTTATAGTGGGAACAGAGGGCGCAGAGCCAGGAGTGGCACAAGTGCCGGGTAGATCTGGAGCTGGCGGCAAGCGGGTGAAGACCCAGGAGATCCGGATGCAGGAACGTAGGTGCAGCAGCAGGCAGGTATGGCGGCAATCAGGATGCAGACTGGGACTGGACAAAGGAGCGTGGATGCGGCAGCAGGCAGGTATGGCAGTGACCAAGATGCAGGCCGGATGCAGGACCGTGGGTGCAGCAGCAGGTAAGTATGGCAGCCATCACGCCAGGTGCAGGTACAGGTAGGTGCAGCAGAGTCAGACAAGCCGGGTCACTATCATAGGAGCAGATCAAGTACAAGGGAGCAGGCAAGCGGATGGTCAGGGATAGCCGAGGTCGGTGCAGGCGGAGTTCTTTCTTAGTCAGGTCAGATCACGATACAAGTAACAGAATCAGGCAATAGAGTGCAGGACGTTATAGACCAGAAGACATTGATTTCACTGTATTGCAGGTTTAAATAGCCCACCTGCGGTGACATGTATGCTACTGCGCATGCACGCACTTCCGCATTTCTGCGCATGCGCGCCCGCACGCTCCCGCGCATGCGCTCTCGCACCGCCATGGCCCGAGGGGATCCTCGCACAGCTGCACGGCGACAGGATCCCTGACAACTACTGTTGTTATCTATATTTTGTATTTCTATCAATAAAAAAAATATCGAACAAGAAAAACATCCAATGTGTTTTGGGGGCGACACCACCCCCTCTTCATCTGGGCCTAAATGTGGATGGACCAGGGGCGGAGTGACCATTTGGAAACATGGGGCACTGCCCGAGGGCCCGGGGTCAGCAGGGGGCCCCGTGAGATGCCCCTTGTACCTTTTTCATAGGCTTTTTTGAGTTTGGGCAAAGGCACAGGGGCCCCATGATCCCCTATTGCCCCATGAGTTGTCAGTCCGCCCCTGGGATGGACTTTCCTCCTTGAGGAACAACCTGACAATGGAACATTGGTCTCCATTCTTCCCAGGTTGTATCCTGTGTTGAGCTCTGATAAAGGGGGAATGGTGTTGCCCCTGAAATGCATTGGCTGCTTTTATATGACTTTTTTTTATTAACGATTAAATTTATCTTGGACTTTTTTTCTGACCTGGTGCTTCTTTCTGTATTTTCATGAGGGGGAAGTAAACAAGTTGCGGAGATAGGGAGAAGGAAAAAGGAACACCTAGAATCCTGGGGAGGAGGGATTGAAAGAACAGTCAGTGGCTATACAAGTGTACAGTACATGGCACCATATACAGTATATTAACAAGTATTTATAATTTAGTAGTGCAGCAAACACCCAATAGTTGTGTACTATGTACTGAATGATAGAGTTATTACATAATTAAATGTATTATTATTATTATTATTATTACATCGGGTTTATATAGCGCCAAAGGGTTTGCTCAGCGCTGTACAATAGGGGGGGGGACAATACATGGCACAGTACAACAATAACAAACAACATACGAGGGGTAAGAGGGCCCTACTCTTTCGAGCTTACAATCTAGGAGGGAGGGGGTAGTGGTACAGTAGGAAGTGGCTGAGGGGGATGAAGTGGTGGGAGGAATGAGGGAGAATGGCCGTTAGGTGAGGGTGGGGTAGGCTTCCCTGAAGAGATGGGTTTTCAGGGAGCGTCTGAATGTGAGGAGGGAAGGCGACAGTCTGATGGATTGGGGCAGTGAGTTCCAGAGGATGGGGGAGGACCTGGAGAGGTCTTGCAGTCGTGCGTGGGAGGAGGAGACCAGGGAGCAAGATAGAAGGAGGTCCTGTGAGGAGCGAAGGGTACGGGTAGGGCGGTACTTGGGGATCAGGTTGGTGAGGTAGTTCGGGGCGGCATTGTGAATGGCTTTGTAGGTCAGGGTTAGAAGTTTGAATTTGATGCGTTGGGCAATGGGGAGCCAGTGGAGGGAGAGGCAGAGGGGGGTGGCAGAGGTGGAGCGGGTGGTGAGGTGGATGAGTCTGGCCGCTGAGTTCAGGATGGTCTGGAGTGGGGATAGCTTGCACTTGGTTAGGCCGGTGAGGAGGGAGTTGCAGTAATGTATATAAGTATTGGTATAATGAGGGGATATGCCAAATAGTAAGTAGGACCCCTATATTCTTTTGCAACATAAATGCCCCTATAAGTAATGGATGGAAAATCATAAATTCTTTTCACATCCTCCAGAAACAAAACCCTCCAAGAAGGGCTTGAAAGACATGGATTCATTCAGGCCAGGAAAGGTCACAGCAATCAATCTGTGAATCCGTCTCTGGAGAAGGTTCTTGTTCCAAACCCCTCCATGTGGGCTGGGATGGATCCTATACGGAATCAAAAATTGAATTTTGGGAAAAGTACCCCCATGTAAACCAGCAGTGTGGCGTCCCAACGGTACCTCAACATTGTTGGACTTCATACTAGAAATATGGCGATAGACCCGGCGTCAAAATTCCAATTTTGTTTTTCCTACATAGAAACAGCTGCAATCGCAGGTTAACAGGTAGACCTCCCCCTTTGTTTTACAATTGCCATAGTGTTTCGGTCTGAAAGTGGAGTTATTCCCTGGCGTTCAGAGGTGATTTTCTTCCGCCCTGACAGCTGGCTGGAAGGAAGTGTAGTTATATGCAGTGGTGTATTTATGTTTTGTGCTGCCCTAGGCAACGCAAAAATCGGACACCCCCCCATCCAAGGTGGAGAGATCCTGACACCGACCAACACCAGCCCCCCTATCCACTCCCCGCGGAGAGACCCTGACAGTAACCAACAACACCCCTACCCCATTCCCCCCCCCACCCCGAGAGAGCCTTCCACTAACACCCACACCCCCTGGCAAAAGAGTGAGACACTCACCTTCACAGCTTTGAACATCCTTGGGAATGACAATCAGGCTCTGCATACACCACTGTGCAGCCCCTCTCGGATCCCACCTAATCCCCATGCAGCATATGTCCCTTCTTGCAGGGGGCAGTGCTGCCCCCCTAAAAAAATGCTGCCCTAGACAAATGCCTTGTTTGCCTTGTGGTAAATACGCCCCTGGTTATATGTCACTTCCTCCCAGCGCTACCGCGGGGGAAGGAGGAATGAGTGCGAGGGCCGTGGGACCACTTTGGAAGTGCACCGTGCGCACCACCTTAATGGAACTGGCTGGCCGCAATAATACAAATATTAAGGCAGGCCGTAATTGCAGTACCAGATGTCCTAACATTTATATTATGCGGCCAGCAGTTTTAATTAAGCTTTGTTGTCAGGGCACTGGATGTTTTGCTGGGGAATTAGAGAGGCCTGGGGGGGCCCTTGCCCTGCAGCCCAGTCTGCCCCTGGTTGCGACCCTCTTTTGGGTTGCGACCCATTACTTGAGAAATGTGGCTCTAGAGCAGGGGTCTCCCAACTTTCTAAACATAGAGCCAGTTTACTGTCCATCTGACTTTCAGGGGGCCAGACTGTGGCCATTGGGAGTAGAAATTGTCCCGGCATCAGTGTGAGTAAACAATGCACCTTTGGTATTAGGGGGAGGAAAAGCACCCCTTCATTGGTATAAGTGGGAGGAATAGTGCCCAATTGTTGGTGTCAGTGGCAGGAATGGTGCCCCATTATTGGTGCCAGTGGGAGGAATAGTGTCCTATTGTTGGGTTCAGTGGGGGGAAATAGTGCCCCATCAATTGTATCAGTGGGAGGAATAGTGCCCCATCATTGGTGTCAGTGGGAGGAATAGTGCCCCATCATTGGTATCAGTGGAAGGCATAGTGCCCCATCAATTGTATCAGTGGGAGGAATAGTGCCCCATCATTGGTGTCAGTGGGAGGAATAGTACCCCATCATTGGTATCAGTGGAAGGAATAGTGCCCCATCATTGGTATCAGTGGGAGGAATAGTGCCCCATCATTGGTGTCAGTGGGAGGAATAGTGTCCCATCATTGGTGTCAGTGGGAGGAATAGTGTCCCATCATTGGTGTCAGTGGGAGGAATAGTGCCCCATCATTGGTATCAGTGGGAGGAATAGTGCCCCATCATTGGTGTCAGTGAGAGGAATAGTGCCCCATCATTGGTGTCAGTGGAAGGAATAGTGCCCCATCATTGGTGTCAGTGAGAGGAATAGTGCCCCATCATTGGTGTCAGTGGGAGAAATAATGTCCCATCGTTGGTGTCTGTGGGAGGAATAGTGCCCCACCGTTGGTGTCAATGGGAGAAATAGTGCCTCATTGTTGACGTCAGCAGTAGTCATTATGTCCCATTGCTGGTGGGAGGAAAGGAATAGTCTCTTGTATTAGTGGGAGGAAAAGTGCCCCGAAAGCCGGATAAAGGCAAGCAAACTGCCACAAATGGTCCTCAGGCTGCAGTTTAGAGACCACTGCTCTAGAGTTTGCTAGGGGTTCCTTGAGTTGTGGCTTGTTGACTTCCCATTTGATAGCGCTGCATAGTTCCATGACCAACACCATTTGGAAGAGTCAGCAGCATGACATCAGTGGTCTTTTTCCACTACCTGTAAAAGTGGCATTCTGACCACCCTGCAAGCAAGGCATTCTTCCCAATAACTTCCACTGTAAGGGCCATTTCTTCTCACTGACCCTCGATTAATTGGTTTTAGAAGAGGTTCCCCAAGACCTGATCATTTTTTAATGGTTCCTCCAGGGTAAAAAGATTGAGAAAGACTGCTATAGATACTTGAAGTTGTGTCGCTATCAAGGCAGACTTAAAGTCTTAGGACCTTCTCAGAAAACCACCAGGAATGGTTTTGGTGGTCTTTTTATTTCTGCATATTCTTCTGTTGATGCACCATTCACCAATGTATAGTAGATGTTAGGAAAGAATTAGAAACGGGCTCTGAAATCATATATTGGACCTATTTATTCCCCTTAAACTCCTTATTAGAAAATTATCTGTACATCATACCTAATGAAGTGGTCGAAGAATGTACAAAACATGTTGAAGGTAATACATACAACCACATACTGTACATACTGTATTTGCTTAAATAAAGCACTGGGTGGAATCGATGATTCCTGCCTAAGATTCCTATGTAGGGTACCTCAGTGGATATTCAGCAAGGATACTGTAGCACACTCCTAGTTAGTTTAGGTTGCAAGGAAAATTTAGTTGGCTTCTCTACAGCCAGTGGAGCAGGGGTTGATTGCTCTGGCTTGCTCGCTGTCTCACACGCTGCTGCTCTGATTGCTTCCCCCTGCATTCTAGAGGATTCCAGAATCATAGTGGGAGGAAGGATAGATATGCAGATTGAATATTTATAAGGACCCAGCCAATCTCTGGGCAGGTGTGACCAGTAGGTGGCTGGAGAGCCCTTAAAAAGTCTCAGGGCTGAGGCAAGGATAGTTAGATCCTGGGCCAAATCCTACCAGAACAAAAAATGGCCATTGCCCCAGTCTGTAACTGGCCTTCACAGCAAGGAGCACATAGAAGGGTGACTCATGTCAGACAACAAAAAAGAAAAATTCCCGGCTCTAACTTGCAGCCAGTCTGCAAACAAAATGAATTAACCTGTCTAACAGTATGCGTTAAAAACAGGGGTTTAGTTAGCGCACATTTGCAAATGCATGCATAAGCTACAGAGCCTTGTCACGGCACCCTGATATTCTGTAGTTCCTAACTTTCCAATTTTAAGAGCCCCCATAGTAGAGGCACATGTATTTAAGGAATAGACCAAGGACAGATGGACCTGAGGGAGCCCACCCCTCCATAAAGGTACAGGAGTGTACTGGACACCCAGCATGTAGCACAATGGCAGCCAGTGCGCCCCCTCGACCAACAATTCAACAGTACAAAAAATGGCCACTTTCTCAGTCTATAACTGACCTTCACAGGAGCACATGGAAGGGCGTCACATGTCAAACAACAAAATAGACAAATTCCCAGCTCTAACTTGCCAACCAGCTGTTCCTCTACTATGGGGGCTCTTAAAATTGGAGAGTTAGGAACTACAGAATACTGGAATGCCATGACGAGGCTCTGTAGTTTACGCATGTATTTGAAAATGTGTGCTGACTAAACCCCTGTTTTTAACGCATACTGTTAGACAAGTTAATTTGGTTTGTTTGCAAACTGGCTGGCAAGTTAGAGCTGTAAATCCTTCCAGTCCTACCAGAGGAGTATGTGGGCTCTGCCCCTAAGGGCAGGCTGCTGGAAGCACTGCTTGGAAGTCACCGAGGTCCCAGCTGGAGCTTAAGCTAGGGGGGACCTATTCCCAAAGTCTGGTCTGGGAGTTCTTTGGGTCTGGAGAGATCACTGAAGAGCACCTGGTGGAAGTTGGGAGGGAAGAGTATCCAGCTGTCGTGTGGTATTGTGGGCCTGTGTCTCCCTCATTGAGGAGTGCCTGGTGGATATCGGAAGGAGGCAGCCAATGATCCTTCTGGTTAATTTGGTTTGTTTGCAAGCAGGCTGGAAAGTTAGAGCTGGAAATCCTTCCAGTCCTACCAGAGGAGTATGTGGGCTCTGCCCCTAAGGGCAGGCTGCTGGAAGCACTGCTTGGCAGTCACCGAGGTCCCAGCTGGAGCTCAAGCTGGGGGGGGGACCCTATTCACAAAGTCTGGTCTGGGAGTTCTTTGGGTCTGGAGAGATCACTGAAGAGAACCTGGTGGAAGTTGGGAGGGAAGAGTATCCAGCTGTTGTGTGGTATTGTGAACCTGTGTCTCCCTCACTGAGGAGTGCCTCATGGAAGTTGGGAGGGAAGAGTATCCAGCTGTTGTGTGGTATTGTGAGCCTGTGTCTCCCTCACTGATAAGTACCTGGTGGAAGTTGGGAGGGAAGAGTGTCCAGCTGTTGTGTGGTATTGTGAGCCTGTGTCTCCCTCACTGAGGAGTGCCTCATGGAAGTTGGGAGGGAAGACTATCCAGCTGTCATGTGGTATTGTGAGTCTGTGTCTCCCTCACTGAGGAGTACCTGGTGGAAGTTGGGAGGGAAGAGTGTCCAGCTGTTGTGTGGTATTGTGAGTCTGTGTCTCCCTCACTGAGGAGTACCTGGTGGAAGTTGGGAGGGAAGAGTGTCCAGCTGTCGTGTGGTATTGTGAGCCTATGTCTTCCTCACTGAGGAGTGCCTCATGGAAGTTGGGAGGGAAGAGTATCCAGCTGTTGTGTGGTATTGTGAGCCTGTGTCTCCCTCACTGATAAGTACCTGGTGGAAGTTGGGAGGGAAGAGTGTCCAGCTGTTGTGTGGTATTGTGAGCCTGTGTCTCCCTCACTGAAGAGAACCTGGTGGAAGTTGGGAGGGAAGAGTATCCAGCTGTTGTGTGGTATTGTGAACCTGTGTCTCCCTCACTGAGGAGTGCCTCATGGAAGTTGGGAGGGAAGAGTATCCAGCTGTTGTGTGGTATTGTGAGCCTGTGTCTCCCTCACTGATAAGTACCTGGTGGAAGTTGGGAGGGAAGAGTGTCCAGCTGTTGTGTGGTATTGTGAGCCTGTGTCTCCCTCACTGAGGAGTGCCTCATGGAAGTTGGGAGGGAAGACTATCCAGCTGTCATGTGGTATTGTGAGTCTGTGTCTCCCTCACTGAGGAGTACCTGGTGGAAGTTGGGAGGGAAGAGTGTCCAGCTGTTGTGTGGTATTGTGAGTCTGTGTCTCCCTCACTGAGGAGTACCAAGTGGAAGTTGGGAGGGAAGAGTGTCCAGCTGTCGTGTGGTATTGTGAGCCTATGTCTTCCTCACTGAGGAGTGCCTCATGGAAGTTGGGAGGGAAGAGTATCCAGCTGTCATGTGGTATTGTGAGCCTGTGTCTCCCTCACTGAAGAGTACCTGGTGGAAGTTGGGAGGGAAGAGTGTCCAGCTGTCATGTGGTATTGTGAGCCTGTGTCTCCCTCACTGAGGAGTACCTGGTGGAAGTTGGGAGGGAAGAGTGTCCAGCTGTCATGTGGTATTGTGAGCCTGTGTCTCCCTCACTGAGGAGTACCTGGTGGAAGTTGGGAGGGAAGAGTGTCAGCTGTCATGTGGTATTGTGAGTCTGTGTCTCCCTCACTGAGGAGTGCCTCATGGAAGTTGGGAGGGAAGAGTATCCAGCTGTCGTGTGGTATTGTGAGCCTGTGTCTCCCTCACTGAGGAGCGCCTGGTGGAAGTTGGGAGGGAAGAGTATCCAGCTGTTGTGTGGTATTGTGAACCTGTGTCTCCCTCACTGAGGAGTGCCTCATGGAAGTTGGGAGGGAAGAGTATCCAGCTGTTGTGTGGTATTGTGAGCCTGTGTCTCCCTCACTGATAAGTACCTGGTGGAAGTTGGGAGGGAAGAGTGTCCAGCTGTTGTGTGGTATTGTGAGCCTGTGTCTCCCTCACTGAGGAGTGCCTCATGGAAGTTGGGAGGGAAGACTATCCAGCTGTCATGTGGTATTGTGAGTCTGTGTCTCCCTCACTGAGGAGTACCTGGTGGAAGTTGGGAGGGAAGAGTGTCCAGCTGTTGTGTGGTATTGTGAGTCTGTGTCTCCCTCACTGAGGAGTACCAAGTGGAAGTTGGGAGGGAAGAGTGTCCAGCTGTCGTGTGGTATTGTGAGCCTATGTCTTCCTCACTGAGGAGTGCCTCATGGAAGTTGGGAGGGAAGAGTATCCAGCTGTCATGTGGTATTGTGAGCCTGTGTCTCCCTCACTGAAGAGTACCTGGTGGAAGTTGGGAGGGAAGAGTGTCCAGCTGTCATGTGGTATTGTGAGCCTGTGTCTCCCTCACTGAGGAGTACCTGGTGGAAGTTGGGAGGGAAGAGTGTCCAGCTGTCATGTGGTATTGTGAGCCTGTGTCTCCCTCACTGAGGAGTACCTGGTGGAAGTTGGGAGGGAAGAGTGTCAGCTGTCATGTGGTATTGTGAGTCTGTGTCTCCCTCACTGAGGAGCGCCTGGTGGAAGTTGGGAGGGAAGAGTGTCCAGCTGTCGTGTGGTATTGTGAGCCTATGTCTCCCTCACTGAGGAGTGCCTCATGGACGTTGGGAGGGAAGACTATCCAGCTGTCATGTGGTATTGTGAGCCTGTGTCTCCCTCACTGAGGAGTACCTGGTGGAAGTTGGGAGGGAAGAGTGTCCAGCTGTCATGTGGTATTGTGAGTCTGTGTCTCCCTCACTGAGGAGTACCTGGTGGAAGTTGGGAGGGAAGAGTATCCAGCTGTCGTGTGGTATTGTGAGTCTGTGTCTCCCTCACTGAGGAGTGCCTCATGGAATTTGGGAGGGAAGACTATCCAGCTGTCGTGTGGTATTGTGAGCCTGTGTCTCCCTCACTGAGGAGTGCCTCATGGAAGTTGGGAGGGAAGAGTGTCCAGCTGTCATGTGGTATTGTGACCCTGTGTCTCCCTCACTGAGGAGTGCCTCATGGAAGTTGGGAGGGAAGAGTATCCAGCTGTCATGTGGTATTGTGAGTCTGTGTCTCCCTCACTGAGGAGTGCCTCATGGAAGTTGGGAGGGAAGAGTATCCAGCTGTTGTGTGGTATTGTGAGCCTGTGTCTCCGTCACTGAGGAGTGCCTCATGGAAGTTGGGAGGGAAGACTATCCAGCTGTCGTGTGGTATTGTGAGCCTCTGTCTCCCTCACTGAGGAGTGCCTCATGGAAGTTGGGAGGGAAGAGTGTCCAGCTGTCATGTGGTATTGTGACCCTGTGTCTCCCTCACTGAGGAGTGCCTCATGGAAGTTGGGAGGGAAGAGTGTCCAGCTGTCATGTGGTATTGTGAGCCTTTGTCTCCCTCACTGAGGAGCGCCTGGTGGAAGTTGGGAGGGAAGAGTGTCCAGCTGTCATGTGGTATTGTGAGTCTGTGTCTCCCTCACTGAGGAGTTCCTGGAGGGTATCGGAAGGAGTCAGCCAATGATCCTTCTGCATTGTAAGTAAATGAAGTGTTCTTGTGCCTCTGTGCGGTTTTCAGTTCTCTAAAGGATGCCATAGTCAACTTTCAGTCAGCAGAGAGTTGTGAGGGACTTTTTGTGCAGCTCAGTGTGAGGAGAAGAGTCCTCAAAGAAGTCAGTTCAGAAAAATTCTGGGGTATCCCATGCTCCCATTCACCCCATCCAAGTTCAAGTTGCACCCTGGACTATACTATTGGAGCCAACGGAATAAAGAAAATGCTGCGTGCCTGGGTGTATGCTCACTAATATCGGGGAAAGGAACCAGGTTCACCAGCGGCTCCTTTGGAGGAAGGCATCAATACATTAGATGTTTTCACACCAAATAAATGTTGGAGACGCACACCAAAGGTCCCCTGGCTGATATAGGTAATAGGGGCATCTTGCTGGTTCTACTTTCAGAGATGAGTATCTCTTTAAAAAGTGAAAAATGGAGAACAAGTCCACTTTATGTCTGACATCTGAGGGATAATTTGCCATTATTCCACTACAGCTGCTTCGTCCGGTTCCTGCGGGGAGATGTGACAATAAATGACACTTCACCGGTGTCACGTCCATGAAGATAATTGGTCATTCTTCCAGCACAGACCGCTTTACCGCTCTGTTAGCGTATCCTCCTTTTCATCCGTTTGTTCAGCTTGTCAGTGAAGTTACTAATGTGACTTCATATCGCTGGACGGTTCAACTCTGGCACTAGAAAGAGAATGGATCACCGGCAGGAACGATGGCAGATCTCCGTCTATGACCGATGGGAGGACAGTGACAGTCCAAGAGCTTCAAATCAACTAAACAATCTGTAGAGTTTATCAAAAAGGCTTTCAGAGCTGAGGATTGCCGTCTATGATTCCCTCTCCCTCATCAACATGCTAATGAAATGTTTACCCACTTCCCGTCCAGCCCATGTACATAAACGGCCTGACGGGAGCAGTGCAGGAGCGGGTTGACGTTTATAAATGGCGCCCGTATTCACAGCCTGTGTGCGCTCGCTGGGAGCACGAGGCACCACGATCCGGTAACCGCTGTGTCATTTCTCCTCTCTGACTGCATTCTTGCAGCCATTGAGAAATACTGTGTGAGCTGTGATTGGTCACAGCTTGTTACATGGTACAAGGCTGCTGTGAATAGCCCTGTACCATGTGATCTCTGTGATCATTCACAGATTTCACAAGGAGTAAGTAATGATGTCAGAAGTGACATCTTGCTTACTACTATTCATGTGATCACTGATTGGCCAATCAGTGATCACATGATCGGGACCTTACACAGAGGTCCCGTACAGCGATCGGTGTTCCGCTGTGTCCAGACACTGATCGCTGTAGAGGACCTCTGTGTGAGGTCCCGATCATGTGATCACTGATTGGTCAATCAGTGATCACATGAATAGTAGTAAGCAAGATGTCACTTCTGACATCATTGCTTACCAGGGGTGGACTGACCATTTGTAAACTCGGGCATTGCCCGAGGGCCCAGGGGCAGTAGGGGGCCCCATGAGATGCCCCTGGTACCTTTTTCATAGGCTTTTTTGAGTTTGGGCAAGGACATAGGGGCCCCATGATCCCCTATTGCCCGGGGGCCCCATGAGTTGTCAGTCCGCCCCTGCACCCCACATCTATGTCAATGTAATCAGCACATGTAGGCCCTGGACAGGGCAGGAGGACAGGAGGAGTAGACCTGCACTCAGGAAATGCCGGCAGTAGTCTCTTCCTTACGGAGGTGGGGGGTAGGGCGGATTGCAAAGGACCTTTTAGTCCAGGCTGGAGATCCCTGTGTGAGGCTGCTTCCATGGAGGGTCCCAGGAGAGATGTACCTAGCAAGGAGGTGACTACAGGAAGTGCAGCCCTATGAGTACTAATGAACCCGGGTACATGAATAACTGTAAGGGAGATGGCTGCTGAGCTGCTGCATATGCTTTCACATGTGACTACTGCGGACTGTCCACTAAATGTGATTGACTGCAGAATGTCAAGTGACTCCGAAACGTATGTCCTGGTGATGTGACTATTTGTTCCATTTCCTGAGTACCACCAGTAAAGTGCAGCAACCCTACTCATGTGTGGACGTTCCTTCCTTGGGGTTATAAAGGTGAATGGCTGGGAATGTTGTGTGGAGGCCTCTGGCATGGAGAGGGGCACAATATGGTGGAGGGTTCGGTGTCAACACTAGGGATTGGGGCGGGAACTTGTACTCTTGGCACCATTACTAGCCAATCACAAAGCCCCTCCTTCAGGCATTCCATGCAGACCACTCTAGGTAACACCCACATGCTGAGCTTCCATGATGGAAAGAACTGAAGTCCAATGAATGAATGAAAGGGGCGTGCCAGAGACATCCAGGCTGGGGAGGAAAAGGTGAAATGAAGCTCACAGGGTGCAAGGAAATCAGAGCAAGGCATTCAGTCCAGGGAGGAGCCTCTGTAGACATAGAATGGAACCCAATATTTAACTGAAGCCTAACAATTACTTTCTGATCCCTCCACCCACGGCAAACTCAAAAAAATCCCCTTACCAGAACTTCAACCAGAAGCAAAATCATCCACCCCATCCCAACTGCTTACTGTGGTCTCAAGCTCCCCATCACAACTGATTACTGTAGTCCTAGGCTGCCTGTTCCGGCTGCTTACTGTGGTCCGAAGCATCCCATACCAACTGCTTACTGTGGTCCTAGGCTGTCTGTCTCAACTGTTTACTGTGGTCCCAGGCTGTCCATCTCAACTGCTTACTGTGGTCCCATGCTGCCCATCCCAACTTCTTACTCTAGTCCTAGGCTGCCTGTTCCGGCTGCTTACTGTGGTCCCAAGCGCGTCGTCCCAACTGCTTATTGTGGCCCTAGGCTGTCTGTCTCAACTTCTTTCTGTAGTCCTAGGTTACCCATCCCAACTGCTTACTGTAGTCCTAGGCTGCCTGTTCCAGCTGCTTACTGTGGTCCCAAGCATCCCATCTCAACTGCTTACTGTGGTCCTAGTCTGCCCATCCCATCTAATTACTGTGGTCCTAGGCTGTCCATCCCAACTGCTTACTGTGGTCCTAGGCTGCCCATCCCAACTGCTTACTGTGGTCCCAAGCATCCCATCTCAACTGCGTACTGTGGTCCCATGATGCCCATCCCAACTGCATACTGTGATCCCAAGCATCCCATACCAACTGCTTACTGTGGTCCTAGGCTACCCATCCCAACTGCTTACTGTGGTCCTAGGCTGCCTGTTCCAGCTGCTTACTGTGGTCCCAAGCATCCCATCTCAACTGCTTACTGTGGTCCTAGTCTGCCCATCCCATCTAATTACTGTGGTCCTAGGCTGCCCATCCCAACTGCTTACTGTGGTCCCAAGCGCCCCGTCCCAACTGCTTATTGTGGTCCTAGGATGTCCGTTCAACTTCTTACTGGGGTCCTAGGCTGCCCATCCCATCTAATTACTGTGGTCCTAGTCTGCCCATCCCAACTGCTTACTGTGGTCCTAGTCTGCCCATCCCATCTAAATACTGTGGTCCTAGTCTGCCCATCCCATCTAATTACTGTGGTCCTAGGCTGCCCATCCCAACTGCTTACTGTGGTCCCAAGCGCCCCGTCCCAACTGCTTATTGTGGTCCTAGGATGTCCGTTCAACTTCTTACTGTGGTCCTAGGCTGCCCATCCCATCTAATTACTGTGGTCCTAGTCTGCCCATCCCAACTGCTTACTGTGGTCCTAGTCTGCCCATCCCATCTAAATACTGTGGTCCTAGTCTGCCCATCCCATCTAATTACTGTGGTCCTAGGCTGCCTGTTCCAGCTGCTTACTGTGGTCCCAAGCATCCCATCTCAACTGCTTACTGTGGTCCCAAGCATCCCATCCCAACTGCTTACTGTGGTCCTAGGCTACCCATCCCAACTGCTTACTGTGGTCCCAGTCTGCCCATCCCATCTAATTACTGTGGTCCTAGTCTGCCCATCCCATCTAATTACTGTGGTCCTAGTCTGCTCATCCCAACTGCTTACTGTGTTCCCAGGCTTTCCCGTGCCAACTGCTTATTGCAGTCCTAGTCTGCCTGTCCCAACTGCTTACTGTGGTCCCCAGCGCCCCGTCCCAACTGCTTACTGTGGTCCTAGGCTGCCTGGAAGAATGAGAGTGCCTGGGAACCACAGCTGGTGATAGCGGGAAGGGGGTCCCACCCTTCCTAGCTCTATACAAGTGATTGCCGCCAGCTGAAAAAACCTGTAGAAAGATTATGGCCGCAGCTGCAGGACATATTTACGCGCACGACGGGCAGCGAGCGGTTAATGCGGGCACCTTAGCGCATGTTCCCGCGCCGGGCGGGCCTTCAATTTTCACGGCGTGTCATTTGCGAGACTGAAAATAAAAACTGAGAATTTCTGCGAAAAATAAAAAGAATAAAAAGGGAGCTATAAGTGGAAATACAATACAGCCATTAGGGAAGAATGAAGATCTCAGGGCGGCCGGCACAATATTAATGGTCCTCATTACAGATCGATGAATGTATATACTCCTATACGGCGATCAATGCTCGCATCGAGTGCGCAAACCGCGGGACGAACGGCCGTATCTTCACACGGGGGGACAAGTCAGTCACATCTCCAATGAATCACGCCGAGAAATTACATCAAGGTCAGCCAAGTGTGCCTGCGAACGAGGAGGTTCTCCACTTAATTCAGGCCCTCGGTAGGCGCAAAGCCCATAATCTATTTCGTATTAATTTACCGACTTCGGCTCGTGGCTCGGCCGGCTCAACGAGATGCAATAAATATACAAAGTAACTTGGGAAGGAAAAAACGCCGCGCCGGAGAGAATTTCAACATTCAGGAGATGTGAACCCCAACCCAATGTGTACCATAAACTGCGTCTTATTTTCCTGTTTTCATCTCTTTTTTTACTTCTCAATGCTGCTGATCTCCTGCACCCACGTCCTGCGGGTATCACTGCGCGGCCTTTCTCAGGGTGGGTGACCACGGCGGACCATGCTTGGACAATGTAGTCTACACCGGAAGGCCGTGTAACGGGGTGACAACGTAGGATCACAATTGGAAAACAGATAAAGAGCGTTGTCACCTAGTAGCAGGAAGTGTCTGTGCAAGGACCTATGTGGCAGGATCCCCAGAGTTATTATTATTATTATACAGGATTTATATAGCGCCAAAGGTTTGCTCAGCGCTGTACATTATAGTGGGGGACAGAACATGAGACAATACAGTAACAATACACTACACGAGGGGTTCAAGGGCCCTGATCCTTGGAGCTTACAATCTAGGAGGAAATCTAAATAAAAAGGCTGACGATTAGGGCTGATGTCGCACTGCTCTGTAGCAAAAACGCAGCAAAAATGCACACGTTTTCGTTGCGTTTCCGGGAGGCCTAATTCCCAGCACGCACCTGTGAAACATGGACATGTGACGCAAAAAAAAAAGTGATGCATTTTGACGCATGTTTGATGCATTTTTCATTCATTTCAAAGGGCAGCTGCCTTAATAAATAGAAATAATTTAAAAAAATTAAGTGACAGTGTAGAAATGAACCCCCCTAAATTATTATTATTATTATTATTATTATTAATAATAATAAAACAAAATTATGTGACAGTGTAGAAATAAAAACAAAAACCCCCAAATGAATAATAATAACAATAATAATAAAAAAGAAAAAATTAAGTGACAGTGTAGAAATGAACCCCCCTAAATTATTATTATTAATATTAGTATTATTATTATTATTATTATTGATAATAATAATGAAAAAAGTGACAGTTCAGAAATTAAAAAACCCACAATTATTATTATTAATAATAATAATAATAATAATAATAATAATAATGAAAAAAAATTAAGTGACAGTGTAGAAATAAAAACAAAAACCCCCAAATGAATAATAACAATAATAATAAAGAAAAAAATAAGTGACAGTGTAGAAATGAACCCCTCTAAATTATTATTATTAATAATAATAATAATAATAATAATAATAATAATAATAATAATAAAACAAAATTAAGTGACAGTGTAGAAATAAAAACAAAAACCCCCAAATGAATAATAATAATAAATAAAAAATTAAGTGGCAGTGTAGAAATGAACCCCCCTAAATTATTATTATTAATATTATTATTATTATTATTATTGATAATAATAATGAAAAAAGTGACAGTTCAGAAATTAAAAAACCCACAATTATTAATAATAATAATAATAATGAAAAAAAATTAAGTGACAGTGTAGAAATAAAAACAAAAACCCCCAAATGAATAATAATAATAAAAAAAATTAAGTGACAGTGTAGAAATGAAAAAAAAAAACAAAATTATTATTATTATTAATAATAATAATAATAATAATGAAAAAAATAAGTGACAGTGTAGAAATGAAAAAAAAAAATAATAATAATAATAAATTAAGTGACTGTGTAGAAATAAAAACAAAAACCCCCAAATGAATAATAATAATAATTAAAAAAAATTAAGTGACAATGTAGAAATGAAAAAAAAAATTATTATTATGATTATTAATAATCATAATAATAATAATAATGAAAAAAATAAGTGACAGTGTGGAAATGAAAAAAAAAAACAAACAAAATTAACAATGATAATAATAATAATAAAAAATAATTAAGTGACAGTGTAGAAATAAAAACAATAACCACTAAATGAATAATAATAATAATAATAATAATAAAAATTAGGTGACAGTGTAGAAATTAACTCCCCCCCCCAAATTAATAATAATAATAAATAAAATAATAAGTGACAGTGTAGAAATGAAAAAAAAAATTAATAATAATAATAAAAAACTAGGTGATGGTGAAAAAAAAAAAACAAAACCCCCAAATGAATAATAATAATAAAGAAAATTACCGGAAAGTGACAGTGCAGAAATGAAAAAAAAAAACAAATTATTAAAAATAATAATAATAAAAATAAGTGACGGTGTAGAAATAAAAACAAAAACCCCCAAATGAATAATAATAATAAAAAAGAAAAAATTAAGTGACAGTGTACAAATGAACCACCCTAAATTATTATTATTATTATTATTATTATTATTATTATTAATAATAATAATAATAATAATAATAATAATAAAACAAAATTAAGTGACAGTGTAGAAATAAAAACAAAAACCCCCAAATGAATAATAATAATAATGAAAAAATTAAGTGACAGTGTAGAAATGAACCCTTCTAAATTATTATTATTAATAATAATATTAATAATAAAACAAAATTAAGTGACAGTGTAGAAATAAAAACAAAAACCCCCAAATGAATAATAATAACAATAATAATAAAAAAGAAAAAATTAAGTGACAGTGTAGAAATGAACCCCCCTAAATTATTATTATTATTATTATTATTAATAATAATAATAAAACAAAATTAAGTGACAGTGTAGAAATAAAAACAAAAACCCCCAAATAAATAATAATAATACTAATAATAATAAAGAAAAAATTAAGTGACAGTGTAGAAATGAACCCCCCTAAATTATTATTATTAATAATAATAATAATAATAATAAAAAAACAAAATTAAGTGACAGTGTAGAAATAAAAACAAAAACCCACAAATGAATAATAATAATAATAATAATATTAATAATAATAATAAAAAAGAAAAAATTAAGTGACAGTGTAGAAATGAACCCCCCTAAATTATTATTATTATTATTAATAATAATAATAATAATAATAAAACAAAATTAAGTGACAGTGTAGAAATAAAAACAAAAACCCCCAAATAAATAATAATAATACTAATAATAATAAAGAAAAAATTAAGTGACAGTGTAGAAATGAACCACCCTAAATTATTATTATTATTATTATTATTATTATTATTATTAATAATAATAATAATAATAATAATAATAATAAAAACAGTGACATTGTAGAAATTAAAAAAACTCACAATTAATAATAATAATAATAATAATACAAAATTAAGTGTAGCAATGAAAAAAACAAAACAAAATTAATGTGAACACCCATGTGATCTGATTCTAGTGTGGACCCAAAAAAGGGTCCTGCACCTTTTTGGTGTGGGTGCGGTGTGAATAGAGCCATACATAATGTACAACTCCGATTGCACCGCACACATCGCATGTAATTTGCACAGGAATGCGGTGCGGTTCTTGTGCGAATGACATGGGATATACCGCTCTGCATGTATGTGAACCCGGGATGAAATGTCAGGAGTGAATACAATGTAGCAATGTATTGTATTGTGTTGTTTCATTGTATGTATTATTTCCATTGTTACGTAGATCAAGGTGAAATGTTATCTCTGCATGGAATCAGCATGTTGTGTTATGTTGTGTTATGTTGTGTTATGTTGTGTTGTGTTATGTTATGTTATGTTATGTTATGTTGTGTTATGTTGTGTTATGTTGTGTTGTGTTGTGTTGTGTTGTGTTGTGTTATGTTATGTTATGTTGTGTTGTGTTATGTTGTGTTATGTTGTGTTGTGTTGTGTTGTGTTGTGTTGTGTTATGTTGTGTTATGTTGTGTTATGTTATGTTGTGTTATGTTGTGTTATGTTATGTTGTGTTATGTTATGTTGTGTTATGTTGTGTTATGTTGTGTTATGTTATGTTGTGTTATGTTGTGTTATGTTGTGTTATGTTATGTTGTGTTATGTTGTGTTATGTTATGTTGTGTTATGTTATGTTGTGTTATGTTGTGTTATGTTGTGTTATGTTATGTTGTGTTATGTTGTGTTATGTTATGTTGTGTTATGTTATGTTGTGTTATGTTGTGTTGTGTTATGTTGTGTTATGTTGTGTTATGTTGTGTTATGTTATGTTGTGTTATGTTGTGTTATGTTATGTTGTGTTATGTTATGTTGTGTTATGTTGTGTTATGTTGTGTTATGTTATGTTGTGTTATGTTGTGTTATGTTGTGTTATGTTATGTTGTGTTATGTTGTGTTGTGTTGTGTTGTGTTATGTTGTGTTATGTTGTGTTATGTTGTGTTATGTTATGTTGTGTTATGTTGTGTTATGTTGTGTTATGTTATGTTGTGTTATGTTGTGTTGTGTTGTGTTATGTTGTGTTATGTTATGTTGTGTTATGTTATGTTGTGTTATGTTGTGTTGTGTTGTGTTATGTTGTGTTATGTTGTGTTGTGTTGTGTTATGTTATGTTGT
Organism: Staurois parvus; assembly: GCF_062004578.1. Lineage (NCBI taxonomy): Eukaryota > Metazoa > Chordata > Amphibia > Anura > Ranidae > Staurois > Staurois parvus. The sequence continues at coordinate 659,936 of NW_028319800.1, forward strand.
GTTATGTTGTGTTGTGTTGTGTTATGTTATGTTGTGTTATGTTATGTTGTGTTATGTTATGTAGTGTTATGTTATGTTATGTTGTGTTATGTTGTGTTATGTTATGTTGTGTTATGTTATGTTGTGTTATGTTGTGTTGTGTTGTGTTGTGTTGTGTTGTGTTATGTTGTGTTGTGTTGTGTTATGTTATGTTGTGTTATGTTGTGTTGTGTTGTGTTGTGTTGTGTTATGTTGTGTTGTGTTATGTTATGTTGTGTTATGTTGTGTTATGTTGTGTTGTGTTGTGTTATGTTATGTTGTGTTATGTTGTGTTGTGTTGTGTTATGTTATGTTGTGTTATGTTATGTTGTGTTATGTTGTGTTATGTTGTGTTATGTTATGTTGTGTTATGTTGTGTTATGTTATGTTGTGTTATGTTATGTTGTGTTATGTTGTGTTATGTTGTGTTATGTTATGTTGTGTTGTGTTATGTTGTGTTGTGTTATGTTGTCTTATGTTGTGTTATGTTGTGTTATGTTGTGTTATGTTATGTTGTGTTGTGTTATGTTATGTTGTGTTATGTTATGTTGTGTTATGTTGTCTTATGTTGTGTTATGTTGTGTTATGTTGTGTTATGTTATGTTATGTTGTGTTATGTTGTGTTATGTTATGTTATGTTGTGTTATGTTATGTTATGTTGTGTTATGTTGTGTTATGTTATGTTATGTTGTGTTATGTTATGTTGTGTTATGTTGTGTTATGTTATGTTATGTTATGTTGTGTTATGTTATGTTATGTTATGTTGTGTTATGTTATGTTGTGTTATGTTGTGTTATGTTGTGTTGTGTTATGTTGTGTTATGTTATGTTGTGTTATGTTATGTTGTGTTGTGTTGTGTTATGTTATGTTGTGTTATGTTGTGTTATGTTGTGTTGTGTTATGTTGTGTTATGTTATGTTGTGTTATGTTGTGTTGTGTTATGTTATGTTATGTTATGTTGTGTTATGTTGTGTTATGTTGTGTTGTGTTATGTTGTGTTATGTTGTGTTATGTTATGTTGTGTTATGTTGTGTTATGTTGTGTTATGTTATGTTATGTTGTGTTATGTTATGTTGTGTTATGTTGTGTTATGTTGTGTTATGTTATGTTATGTTGTGTTATGTTATGTTGTGTTATGTTGTGTTATGTTATGTTATGTTATGGTATGTTATGTTATGTTGTGTTATGTTATGTTGTGTTATGTTGTGTTATGTTGTGTTATGTTATGTTATGTTGTGTTATGTTATGTTGTGTTATGTTGTGTTATGTTGTGTTGTGTTATGTTGTGTTATGTTATGTTGTGTTATGTTATGTTATGTTATGTTGTGTTATGTTGTGTTATGTTGTGTTGTGTTATGTTGTGTTATGTTGTGTTATGTTGTGTTGTGTTATGTTATGTTGTGTTATGTTGTGTTATGTTGTGTTGTGTTATGTTGTGTTATGTTATGTTGTGTTATGTTGTGTTGTGTTGTGTTATGTTGTGTTATGTTATGTTGTGTTATGTTGTGTTGTGTTATGTTATGTTATGTTATGTTGTGTTATGTTGTGTTGTGTTATGTTATGTTGTGTTATGTTGTGTTATGTTATGTTATGTTATGTTGTGTTATGTTGTGTTGTGTTATGTTATGTTGTGTTATGTTATGTTGTGTTATGTTGTCTTATGTTGTGTTATGTTGTGTTATGTTATGTTGTGTTATGTTGTGTTATGTTGTGTTATGTTATGTTATGTTATGTTGTGTTATGTTATGTTGTGTTATGTTGTGTTATGTTATGTTGTGTTATGTTGTGTTGTGTTGTGTTATGTTGTGTTATGTTATGTTGTGTTATGTTGTGTTATGTTGTGTTGTGTTATGTTATGTTATGTTGTGTTATGTTGTGTTGTGTTATGTTATGTTGTGTTATGTTGTGTTATGTTATGTTATGTTATGTTGTGTTATGTTGTGTTGTGTTATGTTATGTTGTGTTATGTTATGTTGTGTTATGTTGTGTTATGTTATGTTGTGTTGTGTTATGTTATGTTGTGTTATGTTATGTTGTGTTATGTTGTCTTATGTTGTGTTATGTTGTGTTATGTTGTGTTATGTTATGTTATGTTGTGTTATGTTGTGTTATGTTATGTTATGTTGTGTTATGTTATGTTATGTTGTGTTATGTTGTGTTATGTTATGTTATGTTGTGTTATGTTATGTTGTGTTATGTTGTGTTATGTTATGTTATGTTGTGTTATGTTATGTTATGTTATGTTGTGTTATGTTATGTTGTGTTATGTTGTGTTATGTTGTGTTGTGTTATGTTGTGTTATGTTATGTTGTGTTATGTTATGTTATGTTATGTTGTGTTGTGTTGTGTTATGTTATGTTGTGTTATGTTGTGTTATGTTGTGTTGTGTTATGTTGTGTTATGTTATGTTGTGTTATGTTGTGTTGTGTTATGTTATGTTATGTTATGTTGTGTTATGTTGTGTTATGTTGTGTTGTGTTATGTTGTGTTATGTTGTGTTATGTTATGTTGTGTTATGTTGTGTTATGTTGTGTTATGTTATGTTATGTTGTGTTATGTTATGTTGTGTTATGTTGTGTTATGTTATGTTATGTTGTGTTATGTTATGTTGTGTTATGTTGTGTTATGTTATGTTATGTTATGTTATGGTATGTTATGTTATGTTGTGTTATGTTATGTTGTGTTATGTTGTGTTATGTTGTGTTATGTTATGTTATGTTGTGTTATGTTATGTTGTGTTATGTTGTGTTATGTTGTGTTGTGTTATGTTGTGTTATGTTATGTTGTGTTATGTTATGTTATGTTATGTTGTGTTATGTTGTGTTATGTTGTGTTATGTTGTGTTGTGTTATGTTGTGTTATGTTGTGTTGTGTTATGTTATGTTGTGTTATGTTGTGTTATGTTGTGTTGTGTTATGTTGTGTTATGTTATGTTGTGTTATGTTGTGTTGTGTTGTGTTATGTTGTGTTATGTTATGTTGTGTTATGTTGTGTTATGTTGTGTTGTGTTATGTTATGTTATGTTATGTTATGTTGTGTTATGTTGTGTTGTGTTATGTTATGTTGTGTTATGTTGTGTTATGTTGTGTTGTGTTATGTTGTGTTATGTTATGTTGTGTTATGTTGTGTTATGTTGTGTTATGTTATGTTATGTTATGTTATGTTGTGTTATGTTGTGTTGTGTTATGTTATGTTATGTTATGTTGTGTTGTGTTATGTTGTGTTATGTTGTGTTATGTTGTGTTATGTTATGTTATGTTATGTTGTGTTATGTTATGTTGTGTTATGTTGTGTTATGTTATGTTATGTTATGTTGTGTTATGTTATGTTGTGTTATGTTGTGTTATGTTATGTTATGTTATGTTATGTTGTGTTATGTTGTGTTATGTTGTGTTATGTTGTGTTGTGTTATGTTGTGTTATGTTGTGTTATGTTATGTTATGTTGTGTTGTGTTGTGTTATGTTATGTTATGTTGTGTTATGTTGTGTTATGTTATGTTATGTTATGTTATGTTGTGTTATGTTGTGTTATGTTGTGTTATGTTGTGTTATGTTGTGTTATGTTGTGTTGTGTTATGTTGTGTTATGTTGTGTTGTGTTATGTTATGTTATGTTATGTTGTGTTATGTTATGTTATGTTATGTTTTTGAAATAAAATATATTCCCCATTAATGCGCCGTTACCCCAGACAGTCCCAATTAATGCCGGCCATACACGGGTCAAAATTCAACTGATTTTTTGCCTGAAAATCGAACCTAAGAATAATCAGCCGATTTTCGCTCTGTTAGTGGGGTCAATGGCACCGGTTGATTTTCCTGGCTCCTCCCCTTTTCGGTGATCGGGCATGTTGGAAAATTCATGAAAAACGATTGATTTTCGACTCAATGATGGTCAAATCGTACGATCGTTATTCCGAAAAGAATCTGCGCCATGAGCCGTGACCTGGAAGGAACAGAAATCTCGCCTGTTATATGGGGGGAACTTTATGACTCGGTTGGGCGATTTTCGGAATCGGTCGTTTTTCACAAATTCTCCAACATGCCCGATAACCGAAAAAGGGAGGAGCCACAAAAATCGTCTGGTGCCATTGACCCCACTAACAGAGCGAAAATCGTCCGGAGCCATTGACTCCACTAACAGATTGAAAATCGTCCGGTGCCATTGGTCCCACTAACAGAGCGAAAATCGTCCGGTGCCATTGACCCCACTAACAGAGAGAAAATCGTCCGGTGCCATTGACTCCACTAACAGCGAAAATCGTCCGGAGCCATTGACCCCACTAACAGAGCGAAAATCGTCTGGTGCCATTGACCCCACTAACAGCGAGAAAATCGTCCAATGCCATTGACTCCACTAACAGAGAGAAAATCGTCCAATGCCATTGACTCCACTAACAGAGCGAAAATCGTCTGGTGCCAATGACCCCACTAACAGCGAAAATCGTCCGGTGCCATTGACTCCACTAACAGCGAAAATCGTCCGGAGCCATTGACCCCACTAACAGAGCGAAAATCGTCCGGTGCCATTGACCCCACTAACAGAGAGAAAATCGTCCGGTGCCATTGACTCCACTAACAGCGAGAAAATCGTCCGGAGCCATTGACCCCACTAACAGAGCGAAAATCGTCCAATGCCATTGACTCCACTAACAGAGAAAATCGTCCAATGCCATTGACCCCACTAACAGAGAGAAAATCGTCCAATGCCATTGACTCCACTAACAGAGCGAAAATCGTCCAGTGCCATTGACCCCACTAACAGCGAAAATCGTCCGGAGCCATTGATCCCACTAACAGAGAGAAAATCGTCCGGTGCCATTGACCCCACTAACAGAGCGAAAATCGTCCGGTGCCATTGACCCCACTAACAGCGAAAATCGTCCGGAGCCATTGACCCCACTAACAGCGAAAATCGTCCGGTGCCATTGACCCCACTAACAGAGAGAAAATCGTCCGGTGCCATTGACCCCACTAACAGAGAGAAAATCGTCCGGTGCCATTGACCCCACTAACAGAGAGAAAATCGTCCGGTGCCATTGACCCCACTAACAGCGAAAATCGTCCGGTGCCATTGACCCCACTAACAGAGAGAAAATCGTCCGGTGCCATTGACCCCACTAACAGAGCGAAAATCGTCCGGTGCCATTGACCCCACTAACAGAGCGAAAATCGTCCGTTGCCATTGACCCCACTAACAGAGAGAAAATCGTCCGGTGCCATTGACTCCACTAACAGCGAAAATCGTCCGGTGCCATTGACTCCACTAACAGAGCGAAAATCGTCCGGTGCCATTGACTCCACTAACAGAGCGAAAATCGTCCGGTGCCATTGACCCCACTAACAGAGCGAAAATCGTCCGGTGCCATTGACCCCACTAACAGAGCGAAAATCGTCCGGTGCCATTGACTCCACTAACAGAGCGAAAATCGTCCGGTGCCATTGACCCCACTAACAGAGCGAAAATCGTCCGGTGCCATTGACCCCACTAACAGAGCTAAAATCGTCCGGTGCCATTGACCCCACTAACAGAGAGAAAATCGTCCGGTGCCATTGACCCCACTAACAGCGAAAATCGTCCGGTGCCATTGACCCACTAACAGTGAAAATCGTCCGTTGCCATTGACTCCACTAACAGAGTGAAAATCGTCTGGTGCCATTGACCCCACTAACAGAGCGAAAATCGTCTGGTGCCATTGACCCCACTAACAGAGCGAAAATCGTCCGGTGTCATTGACATGTTATGTTCTGTTCTGTTGTGTTCTGTTATGTTCTGTTATGTTCTGTTATGTTCTGTTATGTTATGTTCTGTTATGTTATGTTCTGTTATGTTCTGTTATGTTCTGTTATGTTATGTTATGTTCTGTTATGTTCTGTTATGTTATGTTCTATGTTATGTTATGTTCTGTTCTGTTCTGTTCTGTTATGTTCTGTTATGTTATGTTATGTTCTGTTATGTTCTGTTATGTTATGTTCTATGTTATGTTATGTTATGTTCTGTTATGTTATGTTCTGTTATGTTATGTTCTATGTTATTTTCTGTTATGTTCTATGTTATGTTCTGTTATGTTCTATGTTATGTTCTGTTATGTTATGTTATGTTATGTTCTGTTCTGTTATGTTATGTTCTGTTATGTTCTGTTATGTTATGTTCTATGTTATGTTATGTTATGTTCTGTTATGTTCTGTTATGTTCTGTTATGTTATGTTATGTTCTGTTATGTTATGTTCTGTTATGTTATGTTCTATGTTATGTTATGTTCTGTTATGTTCTGTTATGTTATGTTCTATGTTATGTTATGTTCTGTTCTGTTCTGTTCTGTTCTGTTATGTTCTGTTATGTTATGTTATGTTCTGTTATGTTCTGTTATGTTATGTTCTATGTTATGTTATGTTATGTTCTGTTATGTTATGTTCTGTTATGTTATGTTCTATGTTATTTTCTGTTATGTTCTATGTTATGTTCTGTTATGTTCTATGTTATGTTCTGTTATGTTCTGTTCTGTTCTGTTCTGTTATGTTATGTTCTGTTCTGTTATGTTCTGTTCTGTTCTGTTATGTTCTGTTATGTTCTGTTATGTTCTGTTATGTTCTGTTATGTTATGTTATGTTCTATGTTATGTTCTGTTATGTTCTGTTATGTTCTGTTCTGTTATGTTATGTTATGTTATGTTCTGTTATGTTCTGTTATGTTCTGTTATGTTCTGTTATGTTCTGTTCTGTTATGTTCTGTTATGTTCTGTTATGTTATGTTTTTGAAATAAAATATATTCCTGTTTAGCCCTATTAATGCGCCGTTACCCCAGACAGTCCCAATTAATGCCGGCCATACAATTAAAATTAGACCGATTTTTTTGTCTGAAAATTGGACCAAGAATAATCGGACAATTTTCGCTCTGTTAGTGGCGTCCGGTGCCATTGACTCCACTAACAGAGCGAAAATCGTCCGGTGTCATTGACCCCACTAACAGAGCGAAAATCGTCCGGTGTCATTGACCCCACTAACAGAGCTAAAATCGTCCGGTGCCATTGACCCCACTAACAGAGCGAAAATCGTCCAATGCCATTGACCCCACTAACAGAGAGAAAATCGTCCAGTGCCATTGACCCCACTAACAGAGAGAAAATCGTCCGGTGCCATTGACCCCACTAACAGAGAGAAAATCGTCCGGTGCCATTGACCCCACTAACAGAGTGAAAATCGTCCGGTGCCATTGACCCCACTAACAGAGAGAAAATCGTCCGGTGCCATTGACCCCACTAACAGCGAAAATCGTCCGGTGCCATTGACCCACTAACAGTGAAAATCGTCCGTTGCCATTGACTCCACTAACAGAGTGAAAATCGTCCGGTGCCATTGACCCCACTAACAGAGCGAAAATCGTCCGGTGCCATTGACCCCATTAACAGAGCGAAAATCGTCCGGTGCCATTGACCCCACTAACAGAGCGAAAATCGTCCGGTGCCATTGACCCCACTAACAGAGCGAAAATCGTCCAATGCCATTGACACCACTAACAGAGAGAAAATCGTCCAGTGCCATTGACCCCACTAACAGAACGAAAATCGTCCGGTGCCATTGACCCCACTAACAGCGAAAATCGTCCGGTGCCATTGACCCCACTAACAGAGCGAAAATCGTCCGGTGCCATTGACCCCACTAACAGAGCGAAAATCGTCCGGTGCCACTGACTCCACTAACAGAGCGAAAATCGTCCGGTGCCATTGACCCCACTAACAGAGCGAAAATCGTCCGGTGCCATTGACCCCACTAACAGAGCGAAAATCGTCCAGTGCCATTGACCCCACTAACAGAGCGAAAATCGTTCGGTGCCATTGACTCCACTAACAGCGAAAATCGTCCGGTGCCATTGACTCCACTAACAGAGCGAAAATCGTCCGGTGCCATTGACCCCACTAACAGAGCGAAAATCGTCCGGTGCCATTGACCCCACTAACAGAGCGAAAATCGTCCGGTGCCATTGACCCCACTAACAGAGCGAAAATCGTCCGGTGCCATTGACCCCACTAACAGAGCGAAAATCGTCCGGTGCCATTGACCCCACTAACAGAGCTAAAATCGTCCGGTGCCATTGACCCCACTAACAGAGTGAAAATCGTCCGGTGCCATTGACCCCACTAACAGAGAGAAAATCGTCCGGTGCCATTGACCCCACTAACAGCGAAAATCGTCCGGTGCCATTGACCCACTAACAGTGAAAATCGTCCGTTGCCATTGACTCCACTAACAGAGTGAAAATCGTCCGTTGCCATTGACCCCACTAACAGAGCGAAAATCGTCTCGTGCCATTGACCCCACTAACAGAGCGAAAATCGTCCGGTGCCATTGACCCCACTAACAGAGCGAAAATCGTCCGGTGCCATTGACCCCACTAACAGAGCGAAAATCGTCCAATGCCATTGACCCCACTAACAGAGAGAAAATCGTCCAATGCCATTGACCCCACTAACAGAGCGAAAATCGTCCGGTGCCATTGACCCCACTAACAGAACGAAAATCGTCCGGTGCCATTGACCCCACTAACAGAGCGAAAATCGTTCGGTGCCATTGACTCCACTAACAGCGAAAATCGTCCGGTGCCATTGACTCCACTAACAGAGCGAAAATCGTCCGGTGCCATTGACCCCACTAACAGAGCGAAAATCGTCCGGTGCCATTGACCCCACTAACAGAGCGAAAATCGTCCGGTGCCATTGACCCCACTAACAGAGCGAAAATCGTCCGGTGCCATTGACCCCACTAACAGAGCGAAAATCGTCCGGTGCCATTGACCCCACTAACAGAGCGAAAATCGTCCGGTGCCATTGACCCCACTAACAGAGCTAAAATCGTCCGGTGCCATTGACCCCACTAACAGAGAGAAAATCGTCCGGTGCCATTGACCCCACTAACAGCGAAAATCTTCCGGTGCCATTGACCCACTAACAGTGAAAATCGTCCGTTGCCATTGACTCCACTAACAGAGTGAAAATCGTCCGGTGCCATTGACCCCACTAACAGAGCGAAAATCGTCTGGTGCCATTGACCCCACTAACAGAGCGAAAATCGTCCGGTGTCATTGACATGTTATGTTCTGTTCTGTTGTGTTCTGTTATGTTCTGTTATGTTCTCTTCTATGTTATGTTCTGTTATGTTATGTTATGTTCTGTTATGTTATGTTCTATGTTATGTTCTGTTATGTTCTGTTCTATGTTATGTTCTGTTATGTTCTGTTATGTTCTATGTTATGTTCTGTTATGTTCTGTTCTGTTCTGTTCTGTTATGTTATGTTCTGTTATGTTCTGTTATGTTATGTTCTGTTATGTTCTATGTTATGTTCTGTTATGTTCTGTTCTGTTATGTTCTGTTATGTTATGTTCTATGTTATGTTATGTTATGTTCTGTTATGTTCTGTTATGTTCTGTTATGTTCTGTTATGTTATGTTATGTTCTGTTATGTTCTGTTATGTTATGTTCTATGTTATGTTATGTTCTGTTCTGTTCTGTTCTGTTATGTTCTGTTATGTTATGTTATGTTCTGTTATGTTCTGTTATGTTATGTTCTATGTTATGTTATGTTATGTTCTGTTATGTTATGTTCTGTTATGTTATGTTCTATGTTATTTTCTGTTATGTTCTATGTTATGTTCTGTTATGTTCTATGTTATGTTCTGTTATGTTATGTTATGTTATGTTCTGTTCTGTTATGTTATGTTCTGTTATGTTCTGTTATGTTATGTTCTATGTTATGTTATGTTATGTTCTGTTATGTTCTGTTATGTTCTGTTATGTTATGTTATGTTCTGTTATGTTATGTTCTGTTATGTTATGTTCTATGTTATGTTATGTTATGTTCTGTTATGTTCTGTTATGTTATGTTCTATGTTATGTTATGTTCTGTTCTGTTCTGTTCTGTTATGTTCTGTTATGTTATGTTATGTTCTGTTATGTTCTGTTATGTTATGTTCTATGTTATGTTATGTTATGTTCTGTTATGTTATGTTCTGTTATGTTATGTTCTATGTTATTTTCTGTTATGTTCTATGTTATGTTCTGTTATGTTCTATGTTATGTTCTGTTATGTTCTGTTCTGTTCTGTTCTGTTCTGTTATGTTATGTTCTGTTCTGTTATGTTCTGTTCTGTTCTGTTATGTTCTGTTATGTTCTGTTATGTTCTGTTATGTTCTGTTCTGTTATGTTATGTTCTATGTTATGTTCTGTTATGTTCTGTTATGTTCTGTTCTGTTATGTTATGTTATGTTATGTTCTGTTATGTTCTGTTATGTTCTGTTATGTTCTGTTATGTTCTGTTCTGTTATGTTCTGTTATGTTCTGTTATGTTATGTTTTTGAAATAAAATATATTCCTGTTTAGCCCTATTAATGCGCCGTTACCCCAGACAGTCCCAATTAATGCCGGCCATACAATTAAAATTAGACCGATTTTTTTGTCTGAAAATTGGACCAAGAATAATCGGACAATTTTCGCTCTGTTAGTGGCGTCCGGTGCCATTGACTCCACTAACAGAGCGAAAATCGTCCGGTGTCATTGACCCCACTAACAGAGCGAAAATCGTCCGGTGTCATTGACCCCACTAACAGAGCTAAAATCGTCCGGTGCCATTGACCCCACTAACAGAGCGAAAATCGTCCAATGCCATTGACCCCACTAACAGAGAGAAAATCGTCCAGTGCCATTGACCCCACTAACAGAGAGAAAATCGTCCGGTGCCATTGACCCCACTAACAGAGAGAAAATCGTCCGGTGCCATTGACCCCACTAACAGAGTGAAAATCGTCCGGTGCCATTGACCCCACTAACAGAGAGAAAATCGTCCGGTGCCATTGACCCCACTAACAGCGAAAATCGTCCGGTGCCATTGACCCACTAACAGTGAAAATCGTCCGTTGCCATTGACTCCACTAACAGAGTGAAAATCGTCCGGTGCCATTGACCCCACTAACAGAGCGAAAATCGTCCGGTGCCATTGACCCCATTAACAGAGCGAAAATCGTCCGGTGCCATTGACCCCACTAACAGAGCGAAAATCGTCCGGTGCCATTGACCCCACTAACAGAGCGAAAATCGTCCAATGCCATTGACACCACTAACAGAGAGAAAATCGTCCAGTGCCATTGACCCCACTAACAGAACGAAAATCGTCCGGTGCCATTGACCCCACTAACAGCGAAAATCGTCCGGTGCCATTGACCCCACTAACAGAGCGAAAATCGTCCGGTGCCATTGACCCCACTAACAGAGCGAAAATCGTCCGGTGCCACTGACTCCACTAACAGAGCGAAAATCGTCCGGTGCCATTGACCCCACTAACAGAGCGAAAATCGTCCGGTGCCATTGACCCCACTAACAGAGCGAAAATCGTCCAGTGCCATTGACCCCACTAACAGAGTGAAAATCGTTCGGTGCCATTGACTCCACTAACAGCGAAAATCGTCCGGTGCCATTGACTCCACTAACAGAGCGAAAATCGTCCGGTGCCATTGACCCCACTAACAGAGCGAAAATCGTCCGGTGCCATTGACCCCACTAACAGAGCGAAAATCGTCCGGTGCCATTGACCCCACTAACAGAGCGAAAATCGTCCGGTGCCATTGACCCCACTAACAGAGCGAAAATCGTCCGGTGCCATTGACCCCACTAACAGAGCTAAAATCGTCCGGTGCCATTGACCCCACTAACAGAGTGAAAATCGTCCGGTGCCATTGACCCCACTAACAGAGAGAAAATCGTCCGGTGCCATTGACCCCACTAACAGCGAAAATCGTCCGGTGCCATTGACCCACTAACAGTGAAAATCGTCCGTTGCCATTGACTCCACTAACAGAGTGAAAATCGTCCGTTGCCATTGACCCCACTAACAGAGCGAAAATCGTCTCGTGCCATTGACCCCACTAACAGAGCGAAAATCGTCCGGTGCCATTGACCCCACTAACAGAGCGAAAATCGTCCGGTGCCATTGACCCCACTAACAGAGCGAAAATCGTCCAATGCCATTGACCCCACTAACAGAGAGAAAATCGTCCAATGCCATTGACCCCACTAACAGAGCGAAAATCGTCCGGTGCCATTGACCCCACTAACAGAACGAAAATCGTCCGGTGCCATTGACCCCACTAACAGAGCGAAAATCGTTCGGTGCCATTGACTCCACTAACAGCGAAAATCGTCCGGTGCCATTGACTCCACTAACAGAGCGAAAATCGTCCGGTGCCATTGACCCCACTAACAGAGCGAAAATCGTCCGGTGCCATTGACCCCACTAACAGAGCGAAAATCGTCCGGTGCCATTGACCCCACTAACAGAGCGAAAATCGTCCGGTGCCATTGACCCCACTAACAGAGCGAAAATCGTCCGGTGCCATTGACCCCACTAACAGAGCTAAAATCGTCCGGTGCCATTGACCCCACTAACAGAGAGAAAATCGTCCGGTGCCATTGACCCCACTAACAGCGAAAATCTTCCGGTGCCATTGACCCACTAACAGTGAAAATCGTCCGTTGCCATTGACTCCACTAACAGAGTGAAAATCGTCCGGTGCCATTGACCCCACTAACAGAGCGAAAATCGTCTGGTGCCATTGACCCCACTAACAGAGCGAAAATCGTCCGGTGTCATTGACATGTTATGTTCTGTTCTGTTGTGTTCTGTTATGTTCTGTTATGTTCTCTTCTATGTTATGTTCTGTTATGTTATGTTATGTTCTGTTATGTTATGTTCTATGTTATGTTCTGTTATGTTCTGTTCTATGTTATGTTCTGTTATGTTCTGTTATGTTCTATGTTATGTTCTGTTATGTTCTGTTCTGTTATGTTATGTTCTGTTATGTTCTGTTATGTTATGTTATGTTATGTTCTGTTATGTTATGTTCTGTTATGTTATGTTCTGTTATGTTCTGTTATGTTCTGTTATGTTCTGTTATGTTATGTTCTGTTATGTTCTGTTCTGTTATGTTATGTTATGTTCTGTTATGTTATGTTCTGTTATGTTCTGTTATGTTCTGTTATGTTATGTTATGTTCTGTTCTGTTCTGTTATGTTATGTTCTGTTCTGTTATGTTCTATGTTATGTTATGTTATGTTCTGTTATGTTATGTTCTGTTATGTTATGTTCTATGTTATTTTCTGTTATGTTCTATGTTATGTTCTGTTATGTTCTATGTTATGTTCTGTTATGTTCTGTTATGTTCTGTTCTGTTCTGTTCTGTTCTGTTCTGTTCTGTTATGTTCTGTTCTGTTCTGTTCTGTTCTGTTCTGTTCTGTTATGTTATGTTCTGTTCTGTTATGTTATGTTCTGTTCTGTTCTGTTCTGTTCTGTTCTGTTATGTTATGTTCTGTTATGTTCTGTTCTGTTATGTTATGTTCTGTTATGTTATGTTCTGTTATGTTCTGTTATGTTCTGTTCTGTTCTGTTCTGTTATGTTCTGTTCTGTTCTGTTATGTTCTGTTCTGTTCTGTTCTGTTCTGTTCTGTTCTGTTATGTTATGTTCTGTTCTGTTATGTTCTGTTCTGTTCTGTTCTGTTCTGTTATGTTATGTTCTGTTCTGTTATGTTCTGTTATGTTCTGTTCTGTTCTGTTATGTTCTGTTATGTTATGTTATGTTTTTGAAATAAAATATATTCCTGTTTAGCCCTATTAATGCGCCGTTACCCCAGACAGTCCCAATTAATGCCGGCCATACAATTAAAATTAGACCGATTTTTTTGTCTGAAAATTGGACCAAGAATAATCGGACAATTTTCGCTCTGTTAGTGGCGTCCGGTGCCATTGACCCCACTAACAGAGCTAAAATCGTCCGGTGCCATTGACCCCACTAACAGAGCTAAAATCGTCCGGTGCCATTGACCCCACTAACAGAGCTAAAATCGTCCGGTGCCATTGACCCCACTAACAGAGCTAAAATCGTCCGGTGCCATTGACCCCACTAACAGAGCGAAAATCGTCCGGTGTCATTGACCCCACTAACAGAGCGAAAATCGTCCGGTGTCATTGACCCCACTAACAGAGCGAAAATCGTCCGGTGCCATTGACCCCACTAACAGAGCGAAAATCGTCCAATGCCATTGACCCCACTAACAGAGAGAAAATCGTCCAGTGCTATTGACCCCACTAACAGAGCGAAAATCGTCCGGTGCCATTGACCCCACTAACAGAGCTAAAATCGTCCGGTGCCATTGACTCCACTAACAGAGAGAAAATCGTCCGGTGCCATTGACTCCACTAACAGAGCGAAAATCGTCCGGTGCCATTGACCCCACTAACAGAGAGAAAATCGCCTGGTGCCATTGACCCACTAACAGAGCGAAAATCGTCCGGTGCCATTGACCCCACTAACAGAGAGAAAATCGTCCGGTGCCATTGACCCCACTAACAGAGCGAAAATCGTCCAATGCCATTGACTCCACTAACAGAGAGAAAATCGTCCAATGCCATTGACTCCACTAACAGAGAGAAAATCGTCCGGTGCCATTGACCCCACTAACAGAGAGAAAATCGCCTGGTGCCATTGACCCCACTAACAGAGCGAAAATCGTCCGGTGCCATTGACTCCACTAACAGAGCGAAAATCGTTCGGTGCCATTGACCCACTAACAGAGAGAAAATCGTCCGGTGCCATTGACCCCACTAACAGCGAAAATCGTCCGGAGCCATTGACCCCACTAACAGCGAAAATCGTCCAATGCCATTGACTCCACTAACAGAGAAAATCGTCCAATGCCATTGACCCCACTAACAGAGCGAAAATCGTCCGGTGTCATTGACCCCACTAACAGAGAGAAAATCGTCCAATGCCATTGACTCCACTAACAGTGAAAATCGTCCGGAGCCATTGACTCCACTAACAGCGAAAATCGTCCGGTGCCATTGACCCCACTAACAGAGAGAAAATCGTCCGGTGCCATTGACCCCACTAACAGCGAGAAAATCGTCCGGTGCCATTGACCCCACTAACAGCGAGAAAATCGTCCAATGCCATTGACTCCACTAACAGAGAGAAAATCGTCCAATGCCATTGACTCCACTAACAGAGCGAAAATCGTCCGGTGCCATTGACCCCACTAACAGAGAGAAAATCGTCCGGTGCCATTGACCCCACTAACAGCGAAAATCGTCCGGTGCCATTGACCCACTAACAGTGAAAATCGTCCGTTGCCATTGACTCCACTAACAGAGTGAAAATCGTCCGTTGCCATTGACCCCACTAACAGAGCGAAAATCGTCTCGTGCCATTGACCCCACTAACAGAGCGAAAATCGTCCGGTGCCATTGACCCCACTAACAGAGCGAAAATCGTCCAATGCCATTGACCCCACTAACAGAGAGAAAATCGTCCAATGCCATTGACCCCACTAACAGAGCGAAAATCGTCCGGTGCCATTGACCCCACTAACAGAACGAAAATCGTCCGGTGCCATTGACCCCACTAACAGAGCGAAAATCGTTCGGTGCCATTGACTCCACTAACAGCGAAAATCGTCCGGTGCCATTGACTCCACTAACAGAGCGAAAATCGTCCGGTGCCATTGACCCCACTAACAGAGCGAAAATCGTCCGGTGCCATTGACCCCACTAACAGAGCGAAAATCGTCCGGTGCCATTGACCCCACTAACAGAGCGAAAATCGTCCGGTGCCATTGACCCCACTAACAGAGCTAAAATCGTCCGGTGCCATTGACCCCACTAACAGAGAGAAAATCGTCCGGTGCCATTGACCCCACTAACAGCGAAAATCTTCCGGTGCCATTGACCCACTAACAGTGAAAATCGTCCGTTGCCATTGACTCCACTAACAGAGTGAAAATCGTCCGGTGCCATTGACCCCACTAACAGAGCGAAAATCGTCTGGTGCCATTGACCCCACTAACAGAGCGAAAATCGTCCGGTGTCATTGACATGTTATGTTCTGTTCTGTTGTGTTCTGTTATGTTCTGTTATGTTCTGTTCTATGTTATGTTCTGTTATGTTCTGTTATGTTCTATGTTATGTTCTGTTATGTTCTGTTCTGTTATGTTCTGTTATGTTATGTTCTGTTATGTTCTGTTATGTTATGTTCTGTTATGTTCTATGTTATGTTCTGTTATGTTATGTTCTGTTATGTTCTGTTATGTTATGTTCTGTTCTGTTCTGTTATGTTCTGTTATGTTATGTTCTGTTATGTTCTGTTATGTTATGTTATGTTATGTTCTGTTATGTTATGTTCTGTTATGTTATGTTCTGTTATGTTCTGTTATGTTCTGTTATGTTCTGTTATGTTCTGTTCTGTTATGTTATGTTATGTTCTGTTATGTTATGTTCTGTTATGTTCTGTTATGTTCTGTTATGTTATGTTCTGTTCTGTTCTGTTCTGTTATGTTATGTTCTGTTCTGTTATGTTCTATGTTATGTTATGTTATGTTCTGTTATGTTATGTTCTGTTATGTTATGTTCTATGTTATTTTCTGTTATGTTCTATGTTATGTTCTGTTATGTTCTGTTATGTTCTGTTCTGTTATGTTCTGTTCTGTTCTGTTCTGTTCTGTTATGTTCTGTTCTGTTCTGTTCTGTTCTGTTCTGTTATGTTCTGTTCTGTTCTGTTATGTTCTGTTCTGTTCTGTTCTGTTATGTTCTGTTATGTTCTGTTATGTTCTGTTATGTTATGTTCTGTTCTGTTATGTTCTGTTATGTTATGTTATGTTTTTGAAATAAAATATATTCCTGTTTAGCCCTATTAATGCGCCGTTACCCCAGACAGTCCCAATTAATGCCGGCCATACAATTAAAATTAGACCGATTTTTTTGTCTGAAAATTGGACCAAGAATAATCGGACAATTTTCGCTCTGTTAGTGGCGTCCGGTGCCATTGACCCCACTAACAGAGCTAAAATCGTCCGGTGCCATTGACCCCACTAACAGAGCGAAAATCGTCCGGTGTCATTGACCCCACTAACAGAGCGAAAATCGTCCGGTGTCATTGACCCCACTAACAGAGCGAAAATCGTCCGGTGCCATTGACCCCACTAACAGAGCGAAAATCGTCCGGTGCCATTGACCCCACTAACAGAGCTAAAATCGTCCGGTGCCATTGACCCCACTAACAGAGAGAAAATCGTCCGGTGCCATTGACCCCACTAACAGCGAAAATCTTCCGGTGCCATTGACCCACTAACAGTGAAAATCGTCCGTTGCCATTGACTCCACTAACAGAGTGAAAATCGTCCGGTGCCATTGACCCCACTAACAGAGCGAAAATCGTCTGGTGCCATTGACCCCACTAACAGAGCGAAAATCGTCCGGTGTCATTGACATGTTATGTTCTGTTCTGTTGTGTTCTGTTATGTTCTGTTATGTTCTCTTCTATGTTATGTTCTGTTATGTTATGTTATGTTCTGTTATGTTATGTTCTATGTTATGTTCTGTTATGTTCTGTTCTATGTTATGTTCTGTTATGTTCTGTTATGTTCTATGTTATGTTCTGTTATGTTCTGTTCTGTTCTGTTCTGTTATGTTATGTTCTGTTATGTTCTGTTATGTTATGTTCTGTTATGTTCTATGTTATGTTCTGTTATGTTCTGTTCTGTTATGTTCTGTTATGTTATGTTCTGTTATGTTCTGTTATGTTATGTTATGTTATGTTCTGTTATGTTATGTTCTGTTATGTTATGTTCTGTTATGTTCTGTTATGTTCTGTTATGTTCTGTTATGTTATGTTCTGTTATGTTCTGTTCTGTTATGTTATGTTATGTTCTGTTATGTTATGTTCTGTTATGTTCTGTTATGTTCTGTTATGTTATGTTCTGTTCTGTTCTGTTCTGTTATGTTATGTTCTGTTCTGTTATGTTCTATGTTATGTTATGTTATGTTCTGTTATGTTATGTTCTGTTATGTTATGTTCTATGTTATTTTCTGTTATGTTCTATGTTATGTTCTGTTATGTTCTATGTTATGTTCTGTTATGTTCTGTTATGTTCTGTTCTGTTCTGTTCTGTTCTGTTCTGTTCTGTTCTGTTATGTTCTGTTCTGTTCTGTTCTGTTCTGTTCTGTTCTGTTATGTTATGTTCTGTTCTGTTATGTTATGTTCTGTTCTGTTCTGTTCTGTTCTGTTCTGTTATGTTATGTTCTGTTATGTTCTGTTCTGTTATGTTATGTTCTGTTATGTTATGTTCTGTTATGTTCTGTTATGTTCTGTTCTGTTCTGTTCTGTTATGTTCTGTTCTGTTCTGTTATGTTCTGTTCTGTTCTGTTCTGTTCTGTTCTGTTCTGTTATGTTATGTTCTGTTCTGTTATGTTCTGTTCTGTTCTGTTCTGTTCTGTTCTGTTATGTTATGTTCTGTTCTGTTATGTTCTGTTATGTTCTGTTCTGTTCTGTTATGTTCTGTTATGTTATGTTATGTTTTTGAAATAAAATATATTCCTGTTTAGCCCTATTAATGCGCCGTTACCCCAGACAGTCCCAATTAATGCCGGCCATACAATTAAAATTAGACCGATTTTTTTGTCTGAAAATTGGACCAAGAATAATCGGACAATTTTCGCTCTGTTAGTGGCGTCCGGTGCCATTGACCCCACTAACAGAGCTAAAATCGTCCGGTGCCATTGACCCCACTAACAGAGCTAAAATCGTCCGGTGCCATTGACCCCACTAACAGAGCTAAAATCGTCCGGTGCCATTGACCCCACTAACAGAGCTAAAATCGTCCGGTGCCATTGACCCCACTAACAGAGCGAAAATCGTCCGGTGTCATTGACCCCACTAACAGAGCGAAAATCGTCCGGTGTCATTGACCCCACTAACAGAGCGAAAATCGTCCGGTGCCATTGACCCCACTAACAGAGCGAAAATCGTCCAATGCCATTGACCCCACTAACAGAGAGAAAATCGTCCAGTGCTATTGACCCCACTAACAGAGCGAAAATCGTCCGGTGCCATTGACCCCACTAACAGAGCTAAAATCGTCCGGTGCCATTGACTCCACTAACAGAGAGAAAATCGTCCGGTGCCATTGACTCCACTAACAGAGCGAAAATCGTCCGGTGCCATTGACCCCACTAACAGAGAGAAAATCGCCTGGTGCCATTGACCCACTAACAGAGCGAAAATCGTCCGGTGCCATTGACCCCACTAACAGAGAGAAAATCGTCCGGTGCCATTGACCCCACTAACAGAGCGAAAATCGTCCAATGCCATTGACTCCACTAACAGAGAGAAAATCGTCCAATGCCATTGACTCCACTAACAGAGAGAAAATCGTCCGGTGCCATTGACCCCACTAACAGAGAGAAAATCGCCTGGTGCCATTGACCCCACTAACAGAGCGAAAATCGTCCGGTGCCATTGACTCCACTAACAGAGCGAAAATCGTTCGGTGCCATTGACCCACTAACAGAGAGAAAATCGTCCGGTGCCATTGACCCCACTAACAGCGAAAATCGTCCGGAGCCATTGACCCCACTAACAGCGAAAATCGTCCAATGCCATTGACTCCACTAACAGAGAAAATCGTCCAATGCCATTGACCCCACTAACAGAGCGAAAATCGTCCGGTGTCATTGACCCCACTAACAGAGAGAAAATCGTCCAATGCCATTGACTCCACTAACAGTGAAAATCGTCCGGAGCCATTGACTCCACTAACAGCGAAAATCGTCCGGTGCCATTGACCCCACTAACAGAGAGAAAATCGTCCGGTGCCATTGACCCCACTAACAGCGAGAAAATCGTCCGGTGCCATTGACCCCACTAACAGCGAGAAAATCGTCCAATGCCATTGACTCCACTAACAGAGAGAAAATCGTCCAATGCCATTGACTCCACTAACAGAGCGAAAATCGTCCGGTGCCATTGACCCCACTAACAGAGAGAAAATCGTCCGGTGCCATTGACCCCACTAACAGCGAAAATCGTCCGGTGCCATTGACCCACTAACAGTGAAAATCGTCCGTTGCCATTGACTCCACTAACAGAGTGAAAATCGTCCGTTGCCATTGACCCCACTAACAGAGCGAAAATCGTCTCGTGCCATTGACCCCACTAACAGAGCGAAAATCGTCCGGTGCCATTGACCCCACTAACAGAGCGAAAATCGTCCAATGCCATTGACCCCACTAACAGAGAGAAAATCGTCCAATGCCATTGACCCCACTAACAGAGCGAAAATCGTCCGGTGCCATTGACCCCACTAACAGAACGAAAATCGTCCGGTGCCATTGACCCCACTAACAGAGCGAAAATCGTTCGGTGCCATTGACTCCACTAACAGCGAAAATCGTCCGGTGCCATTGACTCCACTAACAGAGCGAAAATCGTCCGGTGCCATTGACCCCACTAACAGAGCGAAAATCGTCCGGTGCCATTGACCCCACTAACAGAGCGAAAATCGTCCGGTGCCATTGACCCCACTAACAGAGCGAAAATCGTCCGGTGCCATTGACCCCACTAACAGAGCTAAAATCGTCCGGTGCCATTGACCCCACTAACAGAGAGAAAATCGTCCGGTGCCATTGACCCCACTAACAGCGAAAATCTTCCGGTGCCATTGACCCACTAACAGTGAAAATCGTCCGTTGCCATTGACTCCACTAACAGAGTGAAAATCGTCCGGTGCCATTGACCCCACTAACAGAGCGAAAATCGTCTGGTGCCATTGACCCCACTAACAGAGCGAAAATCGTCCGGTGTCATTGACATGTTATGTTCTGTTCTGTTGTGTTCTGTTATGTTCTGTTATGTTCTGTTCTATGTTATGTTCTGTTATGTTCTGTTATGTTCTATGTTATGTTCTGTTATGTTCTGTTCTGTTATGTTCTGTTATGTTATGTTCTGTTATGTTCTGTTATGTTATGTTCTGTTATGTTCTATGTTATGTTCTGTTATGTTATGTTCTGTTATGTTCTGTTATGTTATGTTCTGTTCTGTTCTGTTATGTTCTGTTATGTTATGTTCTGTTATGTTCTGTTATGTTATGTTATGTTATGTTCTGTTATGTTATGTTCTGTTATGTTATGTTCTGTTATGTTCTGTTATGTTCTGTTATGTTCTGTTATGTTCTGTTCTGTTATGTTATGTTATGTTATGTTCTGTTATGTTATGTTCTGTTATGTTCTGTTATGTTCTGTTATGTTATGTTCTGTTCTGTTCTGTTCTGTTATGTTATGTTCTGTTCTGTTATGTTCTATGTTATGTTATGTTATGTTCTGTTATGTTATGTTCTGTTATGTTATGTTCTATGTTATTTTCTGTTATGTTCTATGTTATGTTCTGTTATGTTCTGTTATGTTCTGTTCTGTTATGTTCTGTTCTGTTCTGTTCTGTTCTGTTATGTTCTGTTCTGTTCTGTTCTGTTCTGTTCTGTTATGTTCTGTTCTGTTCTGTTATGTTCTGTTCTGTTCTGTTCTGTTATGTTCTGTTATGTTCTGTTATGTTCTGTTATGTTATGTTCTGTTCTGTTATGTTCTGTTATGTTATGTTATGTTTTTGAAATAAAATATATTCCTGTTTAGCCCTATTAATGCGCCGTTACCCCAGACAGTCCCAATTAATGCCGGCCATACAATTAAAATTAGACCGATTTTTTTGTCTGAAAATTGGACCAAGAATAATCGGACAATTTTCGCTCTGTTAGTGGCGTCCGGTGCCATTGACCCCACTAACAGAGCTAAAATCGTCCGGTGCCATTGACCCCACTAACAGAGCGAAAATCGTCCGGTGTCATTGACCCCACTAACAGAGCGAAAATCGTCCGGTGTCATTGACCCCACTAACAGAGCGAAAATCGTCCGGTGCCATTGACCCCACTAACAGAGCGAAAATCGTCCAATGCCATTGACCCCACTAACAGAGAGAAAATCGTCCAGTGCTATTGACCCCACTAACAGAGCGAAAATCGTCCGGTGCCATTGACCCCACTAACAGAGCTAAAATCGTCCGGTGCCATTGACTCCACTAACAGAGAGAAAATCGTCCGGTGCCATTGACTCCACTAACAGAGCGAAAATCGTCCGGTGCCATTGACCCCACTAACAGAGAGAAAATCGCCTGGTGCCATTGACCCACTAACAGAGCGAAAATCGTCCGGTGCCATTGACCCCACTAACAGAGAGAAAATCGTCCGGTGCCATTGACCCCACTAACAGAGCGAAAATCGTCCAATGCCATTGACTCCACTAACAGAGAGAAAATCGTCCAATGCCATTGACTCCACTAACAGAGAGAAAATCGTCCGGTGCCATTGACCCCACTAACAGAGAGAAAATCGCCTGGTGCCATTGACCCCACTAACAGAGCGAAAATCGTCCGGTGCCATTGACTCCACTAACAGAGCGAAAATCGTTCGGTGCCATTGACCCACTAACAGAGAGAAAATCGTCCGGTGCCATTGACCCCACTAACAGCGAAAATCGTCCGGAGCCATTGACCCCACTAACAGCGAAAATCGTCCAATGCCATTGACTCCACTAACAGAGAAAATCGTCCAATGCCATTGACCCCACTAACAGAGCGAAAATCGTCCGGTGTCATTGACCCCACTAACAGAGAGAAAATCGTCCAATGCCATTGACTCCACTAACAGTGAAAATCGTCCGGAGCCATTGACTCCACTAACAGCGAAAATCGTCCGGTGCCATTGACCCCACTAACAGAGAGAAAATCGTCCGGTGCCATTGACCCCACTAACAGCGAGAAAATCGTCCGGTGCCATTGACCCCACTAACAGCGAGAAAATCGTCCAATGCCATTGACTCCACTAACAGAGAGAAAATCGTCCAATGCCATTGACTCCACTAACAGAGCGAAAATCGTCCGGTGCCATTGACCCCACTAACAGCGAAAATCGTCCGGTGCCATTGACTCCACTAACAGCGAAAATCGTCTGGAGCCATTGACCCCACTAACAGAGCGAAAATCGTCCGGAGCCATTGACCCCACTAACAGAGCGAAAATCGTCCAATGCCATTGACTCCACTAACAGAGAAAATCGTCCAATGCCATTGACCCCACTAACAGAGAGAAATTCGTCCAATGCCATTGACTCCACTAACTGAGCGAAAATCGTCCAGTGCCATTGACCCCACTAACAGCGAAAATCGTCCGGAGCCATTGATCCCACTAACAGAGAGAAAATCGTCCAGTGCCATTGACCCCACTAACAGAGCGATAATCGTCCGGTGCCATTGACTCCACTAACAGAGCGAAAATCGTCCGGTGCCATTGACCCCACTAACAGCGAAAATCGTCCGGAGCCATTGACCCCACTAACAGTGAAAATCGTCCGGTGCCATTGACCCCACTAACAGAGAGAAAATCGTCCGGTGCCATTGACCCCACTAACAGAGAGAAAATCGTCTGGTGCCATTGACCCCACTAACAGAGAGAAAATCGTCCGGTGTCATTGACCCCACTAACAGAGAGAAAATCGTCCAATGCCATTGACTCCACTAACAGAGAAAATCGTCCAATGCCATTGACCCCACTAACAGAGCGAAAATCGTCCGGTGCCATTGACCCCACTAACAGAGAGAAAATCGTCCGGTGCCATTGACCCCACTAACAGCGAGAAAATCGTCCAATGCCATTGACTCCACTAACAGAGAGAAAATCGTCCAATGCCATTGACTCCACTAACAGAGCGAAAATCGTCCGGTGCCATTGACCCCACTAACAGCGAAAATCGTCCGGAGCCATTGACCCCACTAACAGAGAGAAAATCGTCCGGTGCCATTGACTCCACTAACAGAGAGAAAATCGTCCGGTGCCATTGACTCCACTAACAGCGAGAAAATCGTCCGGAGCCATTGACCCCACTAACAGAGCGAAAATCGTCCAATGCCATTGACTCCACTAACAGAGAAAATCGTCCAATGCCATTGACCCCACTAACAGCGAGAAAATCGTCCAATGCCATTGACTCCACTAACAGAGCGAAAATCGTCCAATGCCATTGACTCCACTAACAGAGAAAATCGTCCGGAGCCATTGATCCCACTAACAGAGAGAAAATCGTCCGGTGCCATTGACCCCACTAACAGCGAAAATCGTCCGGTGCCATTGACCCCACTAACAGAGAGAAAATCGTCTGGTGCCATTGACCCCACTAACAGAGAGAAAATCGTTTGGTGCCATTGACCCCACTAACAGAGAGAAAATCGTCCGGAGCCATTGACCCCACTAACAGAGAGAAAATCGTCCGGTGTCATTGACCCCACTAACAGAGAGAAAATCGTCCAATGCCATTGACTCCACTAACAGAGAAAATCGTCCAATGCCATTGACCCCACCAACAGAGCGAAAATCGTCCGGTGCCATTGACCCCACTAACAGCGAAAATCGTCCGGTGCCATTGACCCCACTAACAGCGAAAATCGTCCGGTGCCATTGACCCCACTAACAGAGAGAAAATCGTCCGGTGCCATTGACCCCACTAACAGAGAGAAAATCGTCCGGAGCCATTGACCCCACTAACAGCGAAAATCGTCCGGTGCCACTGACTCCACTAACAGAGAGAAAATCGTCCGGTGCCATTGACCCCACTAACAGCGAGAAAATCGTCCAATGCCATTGACTCCACTAACAGAGAGAAAATCGTCCAATGCCATTGACTCCACTAACAGAGCGAAAATCGTCCGGTGCCATTGACCCCACTAACAGCGAAAATCGTCCGGTGCCATTGACCCCACTAACAGAGAGAAAATCGTCCGGTGCCATTGACTCCACTAACAGAGAGAAAATCGTCCGGTGCCATTGACTCCACTAACAGCGAGAAAATCGTCCGGAGCCATTGACCCCACTAACAGAGCGAAAATCGTCCAATGCCATTGACTCCACTAACAGAGAAAATCGTCCAATGCCATTGACCCCACTAACAGCGAGAAAATCGTCCAATGCCATTGACTCCACTAACAGAGCGAAAATCGTCCAATGCCATTGACTCCACTAACAGAGAAAATCGTCCGGAGCCATTGATCCCACTAACAGAGAGAAAATCGTCCGGTGCCATTGACCCCACTAACAGCGAAAATCGTCCGGTGCCATTGACCCCACTAACAGAGAGAAAATCGTCTGGTGCCATTGACCCCACTAACAGAGAGAAAATCGTTTGGTGCCATTGACCCCACTAACAGAGAGAAAATCGTCCGGAGCCATTGACCCCACTAACAGAGAGAAAATCGTCCGGTGTCATTGACCCCACTAACAGAGAGAAAATCGTCCAATGCCATTGACTCCACTAACAGAGAAAATCGTCCAATGCCATTGACCCACTAACAGCGAAAATCGTCCGGTTATTCTTAGGTCTGATTTTCGGATGAAAAATTGGTCGAATTTCAACCCGTGTATGGCCGGCATAAGAACCCCTAAACATTATATATATTTTTTTAAAGCCGAGGCCATAAGAATAAATTGCAGACGGTATTTGCTAAGCGGTTTTTCAAATGCAATTTTTTGGAAAAAAACGCAATTTTTTAAAAATATTAATGTAACCCCCCCCCATACACACAATACATAACCTGCCGCGCCCCACAATGCACTGCGCCCTGACAGTGCATTGTGATTGGTCAAAGCAATGTTCCTGACCACAGGCCAATCACAGCGGGGGATGTCAGACGGCCTGGAGCGGGGATTCCTTTTTTTTTTCTTTTTTTTCGGGTACTGTGATTGGTGGATCTATTTCTGGGGACTTTTTAAAATTTGTATTTTTAATAAAGGATTAACACTGTACTTTTTTTTGGTGAATGGGTAGCAGTACCATGTACCCAGGTGTGGACTGACAACTCATGGGGCCCCCGGGCACTAGGGGATCATGGGGCCCCTGTGTCCTTGCCCAAACTCAAAAAAGCCTATGAAAAAGGTACCAGGGGCATCTCATGGGGCCCCTACTGACCCCGGGCCCTCGGGCAGTGCCTGAGTGCTCGAATGGTCAGTCCGCCCCTGCATGTACCCCAAACTCATTCACACAGGGGGGGGGCTGGGATTTGGGGGCCCCCAGATTTCAATAAGCCCCCCTCCCACAGACCCCCACAACCACAGCCTGGAGCACCCCCCCTGCCTCAAAGCACACCCCCCCCATGTTGAGGTATGTGGCCTAATATGGTTCCGGAGGGGGGGGCGGCTGCTCACTCATCCCCACCCCATTCCTGATCTGCCGGGCTGCATGCTCAGATAAGGGTCTGGTATGAATTTTGGGGGGGAAATCCACACCTTTTTTAAAAAAAAATTTAGGCGTGGGGGTTCCCCTCAAAATCCATACCAGACCCGAAGGGCTTGGTATGGATGGGGGGGACCCCATGCCGTTTAAAAAAAAAAAAAAAAAAAAGAAACGGGCTGCATGCTCAGATAAGGGTCTGGTAT
The DNA here is from genome assembly GCF_062004578.1 of Staurois parvus. Classification (NCBI taxonomy): domain Eukaryota; kingdom Metazoa; phylum Chordata; class Amphibia; order Anura; family Ranidae; genus Staurois; species Staurois parvus. The sequence continues at coordinate 686,290 of NW_028319800.1, forward strand.
GGATTTTGGGGGGGAACCTCCATGCGTGGGGGTTCCCCTCAAAATCCATACCAAATCCAAGGGCTTGGTATGGATGGGAGTAGGGACCCCACGGCGTTTAAAAAAAAAAATGGGCTGCATGCTCAGATAAGGGTCTGGTATGGATTTTGGGGGGGAACCTCCACGCGTGGGGGTTCCCCTCAAACTCCATACCAAATCTGAAGGGCTTGGTATGGATGGGAGTGGGGACCCCATACCGTTTAAAAAAAAAAAAAAACGGGCTGCATGCTCAGATAAGGGTCTGGTATGAATTTTGGGGGGGAAATCCACACCTTTTTTTTTTAAAAAAATTTAGGTGTGGGGGTTCCCCTCAAAATCCATACCAGACCCGAAGGGCTTGGTATGGATGGGGGGGACCCCATGCCGTTTAAAAAAAAAAAAAAAAAAAAAAGAAACGGGCTGCATGCTCAGATAAGGGTCTGGTATGGATTTTGGGGGGGAACCTCCATGCGTGGGGGTTCCCCTCAAAATCCATACCAAATCCAAGGGCTTGGTATGGATGGGAGTAGGGACCCCATGCCGTTTAAAAAAAAAAAACGGGCTGCATGCTCAGATAAGGGTCTGGTATGGATTTTGGGGGGGAACCTCCACGCGTGGGGGTTCCCCTCAAACTCCATACCAAATCTGAAGGGCTTGGTATGGATGGGAGTGGGGACCCCATGCCGTTTAAAAAAAAAAAAAAAACGGGCTGCATGCTCAGATAAGTGTCTGGTATGAATTTTGGGGGGAAATCCACACCTTTTTTTAAAAACAAATTTAGGTGTGGGGGTTCCCCTCAAAATCCATACCAGACCCGAAGGGCTTGGTATGGATGGGAGTGGGGACCCCATGCCGTTTAAAAAAAAAAAACGGGCTGCATGCTCAGATAAGGGTCTGGTATGGATTTTGGGGGGGGGGGGGGGACCGCCACACCTTTTAAAAAAAATTTTGGTGTGGGGGTTCCCCTCAAAATCCAAATCAAATCCGAAGGGTTTTAATAATAATAATAAAAATAATTAAGCAATCAATTAAAGCATAACAAATATAAATAAAACCTTTTTTTCTCCCCTATTAACCTGGAGCTCTGCATTACCTATGAAAGCCTTCCTTATAAAAGTGGTTATTAATTAATTAATTAAGAATGAAAAAAATATTTCATAATTATAATTGATTAAAAATTAATTCATCAATTAATTAAAAAAAATTAAAAGTCACCAAAACCTGTTTTTTTTATTTATTTATTTTTTATTCGTGGGAAGTTCTGCTTTATTTATGAAAGCCTTCCTTATAAAAGTGGTTATTAATTAATTAAGAATGAAAAAAAATATTTCATAATTATAATTGATTAAAAATTAATTCATCAATTAATTTAAAAAATTAAGTCACCGAAACCTGTTCTTTTTCTTTTTTTTTTTATTCGTGGGAAGTTCTGCATTACCTATGAAAGCCTTCCTTATAAAAGGGGTTATTAATTAATTAATTAAGAATGAAAAAAACTTTTCCTAATTATAATTGATTAAAAATTAATTCATCAATTAATTTAAAAAATTAAAAGTCACTGAAACCTGTTTTTTTTTTTTTATTCGTGGGAAGTTCTGCATTACCTATGAAAGCCTTCCTTATAAAAGTGGTAATTAATTAATTAAGAATGAAAAAAAAATTTCAGAATTATAGTTGATTAAAAATGAATTCATCAATTAATTTAAAAAATTAAAAGTCACCGAAACCTGTTTTTTTTTTTTCTTTATTCGTGGGAAGTTCTGCATTACCTATGAAAGCCTTCCTTATAAAAGTGGTTATTAATTAATTAATTAAGAATGAAAAAAAATTTTCCTAATTATAATTGATTAAAAATTAATTCATCAATTAATTAAAAAAAATTAAAAATCACCGAAACCTGTTTTTTTTTTTTTATTTGTGGGAAGTTCTGCATTACCTATGAAAGCCTTCCTTATAAAAGTGGTTATTAATTAATTAATTAATTAAAAATAAAATAAAAAATTGTCATAATTATAATTGATTAAAAATTCATTCATCAATTAATTTAAAAAATGAAAAGTCACCGAAACCTGTTTTTTAAATTTTTTTTTTATTCGTGGGAAGTTCTGCTTTACTTATGAAAGCCTTTCAGATTTGTAAGACAAAAAAAAAATCCTCCATGATCGGCTTCCTGCCCGCATGACATCGATTGCTCGTCGTTCAGTGTGTATTTCGTGTTTTGGACCATTAAACTCCAGCGAGGACGGCGGGGATTTTAAGAGGACCGCTTCGATTGAGCCGTAAAGCCGCGTTCCGTATTTTACTAACTGAACCATCTGCGGCAATCAGATCCTTCTGCTGTCTGTCTTTACTGCACTCCGGCGTGCATTCGGTCTCGGCACACATCGATCGGCACATTAACGCATCATAATATATATTGATTGACAATGAGTGTCATTAACAGGCCACTGCGAGCCATTAATGAGGCCGACGTCTACACTGCCAATTGAAATTCCACACAGAACATTTTTTTCTTTTTTCCTTCTCAATGGTGTTTATTGAAGTTTTTAAACAATACCGTTTTTTGAAAATCATTTTGATTTGGTGTCACTTTCCCCCCCCTTCCAGTCCGGACACTTTCCCCCCCTTCCAGTCCGGACACTTTCCCCCCCTTCCAGTCCGGACGCTTTCCCCCCCTTCCAGTCCGGACGCTTTCCCCCCCTTCCAGTCCGGACGCTTTCCCCCCCTTCCAGTCCGGACACTTTCCCCCCCCTTCCAGTCCGGACACTTTCCCCCCCTTCCAGTCCGGACACTTTCCCCCCCTTCCAGTCCGGACGCTTTCCCCCCCTTCCAGTCCGGACGCTTTCACCCCCTTCCAGTCCGGACACTTTCCCCCTTTCCAGTCCGGACACTTTCACCTCCTTCCAGTCCGGACACTTTCCCCCTTTCCAGTCCGGACACTTTCACCCCCTTCCAGTCCGGACACTTTCACCCCCTTCCAGTCCGGACACTTTCACCCCCTTCCAGTCCGGACACTTTCACCCCCTTCCAGTCCGGACACTTTCCCCCCTTCCAGTCCAGACACTTTTCCCCCCTTCCAGTCCAGACACTTTCACCCCCTTCCAGTCCGGACACTTTCACCCCCTTCCAGTCCAGGCCAATTTTCAGCTTTCATCGCCGTCACACTTTTATGACAATTGCGCGGTCATGCAACACTGTACCCATATGAATTTTTTAGCATTTTGTTTGAGACAGATAACATTTTATTTTGGTGGTATTTATTTCACCGCCGGGATTTTTTTTTTTTTTTTGCTACATAAATGAAAAAGTCCACAAATTTTGAAAAAAAAGTGTTTTTCTTATAAAATGATGCAAATAAATAATATTTCATCATAAATCGCTGCCAAAATTTATTCGGTTATCTTTTTAGTAAAAAAAAAATAATCCAAATTAGTTTAGAACCAAAAATTATAATTAAAAAAAAAAAAATTGTACAATTTTATTTTATTTTTTTAGATTATTATTATTTGTTTGTTTGTTTTTTTTTACATACTGTAACCCTATCAGTACAGTGTCACCATAGTGACGTTGTACTACTTGTGGGGGGGTGATGAAGATTTTTTTTTTTTTTTTTTTAAACAATTATATCTCTTCACCACTGGGATTTTTATTTTTTTTTCTATATAAATGAAAAAAAATGTTTTTCTTATAACATTTTGCAAATAAATAATCTTTTTTTTCATAAATCTTTTTTTTTTTTTACACTGATTGATTTTACATCACAAAGGCTGTAAAAGCAATCATTTCTCCTTCTCTCTGGCTGCATTCTTGCATCCATTGAGAACTACTGTGTGAGCTGTGATTGGTCACAGCTTGTCACACGGTACAAGGCTGTTGTGAATAGCCCTGTACCATGTGATCTCTGTGATCATTCACAGATTTCACACGTAGTAAGCAGGGGCGGACTGACAAGTCATGGGGCTCCCGGGCAATAGGGGATTATGGGGCCCCTATGTCCTTGCCCACACTCAAACCACACCCAAAAAAGCCTATAAAAAGGTACCAGGGGCATTTCATGGGGCCCCCTACTGATCCCGGGCCCTCGGGCGGGGCCTGAGTGCTCGAATGTTCAGTCCGCCCCTGGTAGTAAGCAATGATGTCAGAAGTGACATCTTGCTTACTACTCTTCATGTGATCACTGATTGGCCAATGAGTGATCACATGATCGGGTCCTCACACAGAGGTCCCATACAGCGATCGATGTTCCTCTGTTCAGAGGACACAGCGGGCACCGGATCACAGTGCCGCACGCTTTCAGGGAGCGCACACAGACTAAAATGGCGGGCGCCGTTTATGAACGTCCACCCGCCCTGCACTGCCGCCATCTGGCCGTTTATATACATGGAACTTTCCCTGTGCCGGTGCCATTTTGTCACATTATTTCCCTTTTTTTTTTCATGTTTTATTCTATTTATTGATGGAAAGCCGCAATGTCAGAGCGACTAGAGAATACGGTGAAGACACTTTCCCTTCAAAACACATAGAAAAATTAGCTTTATTTTTTCTTGGTGACACGAGATCATTTTAAAATGATAAACTCTTATATTTATATAACAATTCTATTATGAAGAAATAAATCCCCGCACACTGCTATGTCCCAGCACAATAAATACATCAAATAAAGTCACTCCTAGGCAGTATTCATGGTATGTTGGATAAATACTGCCTTTATTTGATGTATTTATTGGGCTGGGACATAGCAGTGTGCGGGGATTTATTTCTTCATAATAGAATTGTTATATGATTATTGGCACTTCCAAGGGTGAAAGTTTTTTCTGTTTATGATATTAGATATTTATGTTAGTGAGTTCGGGTTAGAAGATACCATATTTCACATATACAGTGGGGCAAAAAAGTACTTAGTCCGCCACCAATTGTACAAGTTCTCCCACTTACAAAGATGAGAGAGGCCTGTAATTGGCATCATAGGTAGACCTCAACTATGAGAGACAAAATGAGAAAACAAAATCCAGACAATCACATTGGCTGATTTGGAAAGAATTTATTTGCAAATTATGGTGGAAAATAAGTATTTGGTCACCTACAAACATCAAGATTTCTGGCTCTCACAGACCTGTACCTTCTTCTTTAAGAGGCTCCTCTGTCCTGCACTCATTACCTGTATCAATGGCACCTGTTTGAACTTGTTATCAGTATAAAAGACACCTGTCCACAACCTCAAACAGTCACACTCCAAACTCCACTATGGTGAAGACCAAAGAGCTGTCGAAGGACACCAGAAACAAAATTGTAGACCTGCACCAGGCTGGGAAGACTGAATCTGCAATAGGCAAGCAGCTTGGTGTGAACAAATCTACTGTGGGAGCAATAATTAGAAAATGGAAGACATACAAGACCACTGATAATCTCCCTCGATCTGGGGCTCCACGCAAGATCTCACCCCGTGGGGTCAAAATGATCACAAGAAACGGTGAGCAAAAATCCCAGGACCACACGGGGGGACCTAGTGAATGACCTGCAGAGAGCTGGGACCAACGTAACAAAGGCTACCATCAGTAACACACTACGCCGCCAGGGACTCAGATCCTGCAGTGCCAGACGTGTCCCCCTGCTTAAGCCAGTACATGTCCGGGCCCGTCTGAAGTTTGCTAGAGAGCATTTGGATGATCCAGAAGAGGATTGGGAGAATGTCATATGGTCAGATGAAACCAAAATAGAACTGTTTGGTAGAAACACAACTCGTCGTGTTTGGAGGAGAGAGAATGCTGAGTTGCATCCAAAGAACACCATACCTACTGTGAAGCATGGGGGTGGCAACATCATGCTTTGGGGCTGTTTCTCCACAAAGGGACCAGGACGACTGATCCATGTACAGGACAGAATGAATGGGGCCATGTATCGTGAGATTTTGAGTGCAAACCTCCTTTCCATCAGCAAGGGCATTGAAGATGAAACGTGGCTGGGTCTTCCAACATGACAATGATCCCAAACATACCGCCCGGGCAACGAAGGAGTGGCTTCGTAAGAAGCATTTCAAGGTCCTGGAGTGGCCTAGCCAGTCTCCAGATCTCAACCCCATAGAAAACCTTTGGAGGGAGTTGAAAGTCCGTGTTGCCCAGCGACAGCCCCAAAACATCACTGCTCTAGAGGAGATCTGCATGGAGGAATGGGCCAACATACCAGCAACAGTGTGTGCCAACCTTGTGAAGACTTACAGGAAACGTTTGACCTCTGTCATTGCCAACAAAGGATATATAACAAAGTATTGAGATGAACTTTTGATATTGACCAAATACTTATTTTCCACC